>NW_010103294.1:0-55545 GCF_000699245.1 Pterocles gutturalis | reverse complement strand
AGGAATGCTGAGGTTTAGTGCCAAATGCATTATCTTGTATTGTATCCCACACCTCACCCCCACCCCACGCTTCCTTGGTTCCTGGTGGGAGGGAAGATATGGAGTTGGAGGTCCCTGATCTTGGACTGAAGAATGTTAAAAGTTTTGGGGACGGCTCATGCAACTGTTGTGGGCAGATGAGCCCAGAGCCTTTGAGGAGCAGTGTTGAGCCAGACAAGCTCCAGAGGAGCTGAGGAGGGACTGGGACCCCTGAGGCACAATCCCTCATGCAGATCTCCAGCACACACGTTTACACATGTAGGCTGCACCATCCCTCCGGTGCATCCAGCCAGTTCTGCAGGCTGGTGCAAGGGTAAGTGGATTAATGGTCTGGCTCTTTTTCACTCCTCTGGGGTAACTTGGGAAGCCAGGAGAGAGTAAATCTGTTCTCATGATAGGACTTGCCCATTATCCACATTCATGAGGTAGCCACAGCTCTCTTCTAGAGCTCCCTTGGCACAGACACAGCCCCCTGTTCACTCGGGCTGGAGGCAGTGGTCACGGGTAGGGCCAGCCATGCTACAAGTCATGGTTTCCTGAGGTTCGTTCTTCTTGGCCAGGGCTGATACCTGAGCCTCAGCTACAGCTGAACTGCAGGCTGTGGGCTGACAGCCTGTGTGTCATGGTACTCAGCCTGACTTAAACCATCTCCACTGTGCAGTGTAGACATAGACGTTTTGTTTTCCAGAGGGAAAGTTTGCTTCTCTGTCTCACCTATGGGAAGGATGGACTAGGAAGGCGAGACCTCCAAACTTTCCTTGCTTCTCCACAGACTTCTACCGGAACAAGATATACTGTGGGTTGTTAATATTTTATGACTTTCTCTTTTCTTTCCTACTCGGGTGGCTGATTTAACATCTTGCCTAACAAAGCATTAGGCATAAAAAATAAATCTTCACAACGTCTTTCCTGTACCTAATAAACATCCAAATGATTGAAGTTTTAAATAACTTAAGAAAACTAAATTCATTTCTTTAATTTGTGCTTCCAAGGGAAAGGAGTGCCTTTGGGTCCCTGGCAGATAGAACATTAGTCTCTTTTTCCTTTTTTCTTTTTTTTTTAAAGTATGAAGACAATTTAATATTTTTTTCTTTTTTTTTTTTTTTTCAGGTTTAGAAAAGTAAGCTCCTATAAGGAGAGGAAGAAAGTTCACAGGGAAGTCAATGCAGGCTGTGTTCTATGGCCCTGAAACCTGCAGGCCTGGTAAACAGCAGATGACCATGCAGTTAACCATGCAAATGTACAACAACAAGTTAAATATTAAATGATATTTAAATTAAAACATAAATATAGCTATGCATAATTCAACAGGAGGATGCCCTTGCAGTCAGAGTAGACAGGAGGTCAATGACCCTTGACGATAGTTCTTTCAAGTATTAATATTAAGTCTATATAATGAAGTCAGTCCTTGCACAAGTTTTATTCTCACCCTGGATGGGGAAATAGGGGCATCATCCATTTGAACACATGTGCAGAGCATGTGGTTTGAATCTCCCCTATATATAATTTGATGATCAACCTTCTCAGCTTTCCACATTCATATTCGGAGTTTGCTAATATTATGCCTTCCATTAGTAAGGCTATGATGAAAGTATTTCATGCCTTGCTCCAGCGATGCTAATTAATTCTAACCCAAGTAGAACTATCTTTTATCTTAACTATTTCAAACACACCTTTCTCACAAATATATTGAGAAGCTTCATCAGTTTTTCAATGTGCTTATCCAGCCTCTAAGCATATCTTTTAGTGCTGCTTTTGCTCTGTTATAAATAATCTACCCTGAAGTTAGGCATATTGACACTATCTGGTCTGCAGTGCACAGAAAAGGTCTGTATTTTTATGGCTCAGCAGTCAAACAGCTGAGAAGTGGTTAAAACATATTCCATTTTACAGTAATTCTTTTCAGCCCTTGACAGATTGATTTCCATGGGGTTATTTGCTTCTTTCTGCACCCTACTTCGTAACAATGCTTACTAGAATGATTTATTAACTCAATGCCAAATTCTTTGATACCTTAATAGTCAGATTAACTTCAGGACATGAGGCTAAGTTATTTTTTTTTCCCAGGTGCTTTTCAACAATGAATGAATAGGGTCATGAACTAGTAGCACTTTGGTGCTTGTGTGTGCCAAAACTGTGCTTTCTCTAGGAGCATTCAAAGCAGACATAAACAAGCTGGATAATAGGTCCTATCCAAAATAATCTAATTTTTCTGTGTGTACCAATAAGCACTCAAACAGGGCATCTAGTTTGTAGATCTCCCCCATACCACTGATTTTTTTTCTTCCTCACTTATTAGAACAATATGAAGTCACCACAGAGCCAAAGTGTCCATGAAATCAGAATAGGTTAAACAGAGCTGTGTGAATAATCGCTTTTGCAGTTCATTGTTGAACTAGAAAAATAAAAGCTTGTCTTACATGCACTTAAAATTAAATTTTTTAATATTTTACTGAAATTAAAAATAATTTGTTTTGGTTCAAGCAAAACTTGTCATTTGCAATCCCTTGTTTTATTCTGCTTAAAAACATGTAGATTAATTTCTTAATGAAATGTTAAAAATGAGAAATAAAAGGGTTGATTTTGGACATAGTAAAACAAAACATTTATGTTTTTGAAAATTGATTTTTTGGAATAAAGAATTGTGACTAATTCAGGAGACTCACAAAGTGCTGAAGTTAACTTAAACGAGTTTCTGGGAAATAAAATATGTAAGCAGAAAAAAAAAATTGCTCAGTGGTCAGGCTAGATGTCTACGCTCTACAAATGGAGAAGAAAATTAGTTACGTTATCAGAACATAACATTTATGTTCCTATCTCAAGCTAACAAGCTTTCTCTCACAATCTCCCAGAAGTACCCATTTAACGATGTTGACATATCACTTCAATTTCCAGATAACTGAGTGCAAACTCAAGTAGCATACCATTGCCTAACCCAAGGTTTTAACATATGCAGGTTGGGCACTTACTAAGAAAACTGTTTACTAGCTGCTGCTGCACTATAATTTTGAACTGCCCACATGACCTTGGTGCCTTTCACATATGCTCTAAGTGACATTTTGTGCCATCAGAAACGCATAGTGTAGTAAGATGAACTGAAAAATATTGATGAATAAAATTCTCAGCTAAGATCATTAGGTTTATTGAGCCCAATAAAATTTATCACAGTAGTAGGTACTGACCCTGGGCTGCACTCAAGCTAACAGTGCTATTGGGAAAACAAGAGTTAGCAGGTGAGTGAGGTGACTACAAAGTGTATGAAGATAAGCAAAAAGCTCTTACTATGGACTGGAAATACTTGGTTAAAATCATGGGACCATGGAGGATGGAAGGGACTGTCTGGTTCAACCTCATGATCAAACCAGGTCCAACAGCAGGTCTTCAGAAAATGGTCCACACACTTTATGAATGTCTCCAGGGATGGAAATTCAGTCAAAGGAGCAAAGAAGGAGGAAATGTGATATGTTTACCATGTGTAAAAAATTATAGTATCTTTGATAACTTTCAAAACTCTGTGTGAAGAAGATCTTTGTATTTTTGTTCACTTTAGCTGCCCTCTGCCCACTCACATCTTTCCCTTAGACCTTGGAAATGTTTATGTTTAACAAATTGTAATTTTTAAAATGTTAATCAGACAGAGAATTATCTCCTTCTTTAATTATGAAATCTGGTTCCTTAACAATGCCAATCCAACATAGCATCTCAGACCAGGACTTGTGTCTGTATGAAAAAAACAGGATTTTATCATGAAAGGATTTCCATTCTCCATTTCCATTTTTTTCCCAATATCAATTAATTTTATTTTTTTTTTTTTTTTATGCTGCAGAAGGTTGATGTTTCTTTCAGCCCTGGAGTGCCTTATCATCAAAAACCCTAGACCTAAAAGATGTGTTGCAGACAAAGGAAGGTTAACTTGCAAATGGGCTATGTGACCTTATGCTGACCTTTAAAAGTTCAATCACAGTTGTGGTCCTTCAACACTTATAAAAATAAAGTATATGAAAATCAAAGCATCTGGGTTTCTAGTGCAGAGACATACTGCAAATACAAATTTTCAGGAAGGAAAACAATGTCCAAGTAGATATGTTGTGGTAAATACTTGGAAATGTATAGCATACCTCATGAACAGATGACTGAATGGAATACTATATATATTTTATTATAATTCCTTTGAAAATGACTGACATAATAAACTACTTTCCAGTATTAACTAAATTTTTAGGTGAAAGAACCAACTAATTATCTAGCTTGGGAAGGTCCTCTGGAGGTCATCTGGCCCAAACTCAGCACAGGGCCAATTTACAGCAGGTTGGTCATAGAATCACAGAATCATATGAACAGTTTGGGTTGTAAGAGACCTTAAATGTTAACTAGTCCCAACCCCCCTGCCATGGGCAGGGACACCTCCCACTAGCCCAGGTCGCTCAAAGCCTCATCCAGCCTGGCCTTGAACCCCTCCAGGGATGGGGCATCCACAGCTTCTCTGGGAAACCTGTTCCAGTGCCTCACCACCCTCACAAAATTTCTTCCCAATATCTAATTTGATCTACCCTCTTTCAGCTTAAAACCATTACCCCTCATCCTCTCACTACACTCCCTGATCAAGAGTCCCTCCCCATCTCTCCTTTAGCCCCCTCCAGGTACTGGAAGGCCACAATAAGGTCTCCCCAGAGCCTTCTCTTCTCCAGGCTGAACAGTCCCAGCTCTCTCAGCCTGTCCTTTACTAGTCGACTCATCTCTAAGAAATATAAAACTAACCTGAGGCAAACTGATGCAGTGCTTGCAAAACAAGGTGAGCCAACAGCCTTCTGCTCACTGCTGTAAGATCAGTTTGCTGGGTTTTGCTATGGTGATGTTTGATATGACTGTGTGTTTGTTGGATGTGGATGGAACATGAGCTGTGCCAGTTACTTTGCTTATTTGTCACTTGTACATGGACACACACTCACATACAATCAGTAATTCATGACTACTTTGTTCTTGAAAGACAACTCAGCACTTGAGTCTCCTGTAACATCTAGTGCCATGATCCTTTTAGCAGGTCTTTTTTTGCTTTCTTATGCAAATGATTTGTAGCAATGATGCATTACAATCTGCACTGATCTTCCCTGCTCAGCTGAGTTTTCTCAAAGCCTAAACTGCTGCCAGGATGGATTGTCTTTTTTTGCCTTTTGAGCCACCATTTTACTATTAAAGGAAGAGAGATTAGATTGTCTGTAGGAGTGGTCATTTGCAAAACCTTATTTCCAGAGTGCATTTCTTTCACCTGTAAATATTTGGTTACTATGCACTAATTCCAAAAGGCTCTGAAGGTATTTACTAACTCTAAAGATAGTTACTGGTTACCTACTTACTCCTTCTCCTGAGTTAAATCACCCTCTCATTCAAGATAAACTAACAGCCAAAGCTTGGATTTATTTGGGCTGGGATGAGAGAGTGCTGTCAATGTATTCTTGTCTTTGGATGACCTGATCATTTTCTTTTCAAACATGACACTGAAAATCAATCCCTGCCCTTGTACTAGAGAGAGGTATATCCAATAGACTGACACACAATTAATAGACTTCTCAGTGGGTACACTACATGGTCAGGGTACTGGTATTATAATTCTCTGTTTTCTTTTCAGCAGGGAGGCAATTGTATTGACTAGATGAATAAATAAGCTCCTAAACAGCTTTTTCTTTTTTTCTCAGATATTCAACTGATTTCATACAGATTTCTGTACTGTTCTGGTCATATTTGCACTCAGTATAAACACTCAAATTTCTTGAAAAAATTCTGGCTAAATGGGGAAGGAACATGACATAATCTAAAGAAAGAGATTCCAGAAACAGGTTTTTTCTTTTGAGATATCTACTTTTTGACACCTGTTTCTCAGAGACAAAAATGACCCCTCTATTCTGCTGAATTCAGGTGGCTTTTTGGGTGAGCTCCTGCTTTACTTCTGGTCTGGGATTTAAAGCCAGAGATACCAATAATTAGTCACTTCTAAAAAAAAATCTGGAGTAGTCGTCACTGGAGACCATGGATACTTGTTCCGGAGTAAGCTTACATGCAAGGAAAACAACTGCCCTCATTTTGTAGGTTAGAGGAAAATGCACCAACAGACTCTATTGTGTTGCATCTTATTAAACCCAGTTGACTTCCATGCATAGCACAGCTACAGAATCAGATGCTGTGTGCATTTATTTAATTAAATGTTATTATTTTGATTCATAGAAAAAAAAATGCCCATCCATTGTTCTGGGTGCTTTCACATTAAACAATAAAACATTCTAGAGCTTCTTTGCTCACCCTTCTTAACGGAGTTATTAGCCATTAATGGGCATTGCAGACCGACTCACTCATAAGGGAGCATTTTGTTAACCTAAAGTACAACCCTGTTTGAAAAGGTCTGGTTTGTGGTTTTTATTTAATTATGAAAAACTACATTATAGTTCCAGGAGGAACTAAAGAAGTGAAAAAAAAGGGTGTGGATATGGGTGTTGGTATGTTTTTAAAGCAGGTTCAAGCAGCCTGGATAACTTTGATTTTTCGTTTCACCATTTTGATTTACATTATTTGCTTATAAAAGCACTTGATCAAATGAACCACTGCCCTATTCTTATGCTCATCAGTCAAGTTTGTCTTGCTGTGCTACATTCATGTTGTGACTCAGGCCAAACTGTCCTTTTCATTGTAGAGAGAAGGAAAAGAAATATTGCACTGCCATAAAAGCCTGAGCTAGCTTGTGCTTCTTTGGTATTCTGTTTTCTGTGGTGGGTTTGACCATGGACCGAGACAGTCTGTAGGTGGTTTTGCTATGCCTGCTCACTTAGCTGAGGCACTCTGCTTCAGCTGGTGGTATCACATCAAACAAAAATCTTTTCGCAAGCTTGCATGTAAAATCAGCGTCAGCTTTTGCATTCTGGGCTACTCTTATCCCCTCACTGAGCAGCTACAGGAGACTCCAGAAGGTCCAGGGCACCTGGGAGAGGGGCAAGGTCCTGGGTAGGCAAAAACTAGGTTGTGATCACTGTGACAAAGATCCATTCAGACCTTTCAGTCATAGCCCTGACACAATTCAGATAGCCTAAGAGCAGTGGCTGGCTTCTTATTAGTGGCCTGGAAGTGAGGAAGAGAATTGGGCAAAACTATACAGTCATCAGGCAAAGAGATAGATACCCTGCTACTAATGCTGACAGCTAACAAGAGTTTGTAAATATTATTTTATGTCCTGGGAATGTAGTAATTTATGTGCTGAGGAGAAAAAAAGCCTCTGTTCTTTTGTGTTTGGCTTTGAGCTATTTTGAATGCCGCAGGGAGAAAAGGGAGCCTGGCGCTTAATCATACTTGCATTAAATTGGTTGTACAGTATTTTGTGTGTTGCAGCATCTTGCCTCAGAGTCATTAAGTGAGTATTTTATTAAGAACTGCCCTATGCGACACAAAAGTCTTATCGTTAGGTGTGTACATATTATACTGAATAGTGAGAAAAGACTTTGTTTACTCATCAAGATTTTCAGATTAAGAATGTCCATCTCTCTCTCAAAAGGGAATAAGTGTTATATTTTAAATGATCCTTTTAAAAGTTTCTAAGGGATTTGCTTGACATGACAGTATGTTTTCTCAGATTTTATTTCAAGAAAATGTGGGCACCGTTTTAACATCCTCCTGTTAGAAATAGTTGTTATCTATTGCCTTGCAGTGGCCAGAGGTGCCACCTGGATTACGGGCATCACCCTCCGAAGTGCTGCTGCCGCCCCATCTGAAACACACTGAGGTTTTATTTCATGACAGCAGTGAGACTGACACATAGGAGGGATATGAAGAACAAGTGAAGTGCTGCTGAATCTCAAAAAACAAGATTATCGTGTCAGGTTGCCAATATCTCGTAGGCCATGATACTGGGGTGGGCTCTGAGGAGGATTCTGAGGTTAAAACAGTCACCTGGTGCTTTCCATTTGTGCAAATGTTCAGTGAAAAATCACTTGTGCCTAAAGAACATCTTAAATCAAGCTCACCACCAGACGTTTATTGCATCCCACGGAGAAGCAAAACTATGGGCTGGTGACTTTGTAACAACCTCTGTTTCAGACTGAAAGTGTGTAGTACTGCTCCTCCAGAAAAAACCTGAACTTTCAGGGAAACTCTTTCCTCTTCAGCAGTTTAGTAGCTTGCTGTACCAATCTGCAGGGGAAAGAAGGAGGCAGAAAGACACACTGTGATTTATTACCCTTTAAACAATAATTGGAGTTCCAGAAGCTGGCGCTTAAGACCATGCAAGGTAAAACGCCTTTGCAGAGCACCGGAGAAAGATGGTTAACCATGTTTTCCTCCAAAAGAACAGCTGTTTCAAAAAGTGTCTTTACAGAATCTTGTTGCTGATCATTTCATGTTTATCTGGTTTGGGAAAAACTTTCTTCTGGCAGAGGAAATTTTAAGTATTCAGAGCCATGAAGCTTCTCCAGGAGGAGCTGCATAGGTGTACTTTTAGTCAGAAAAAGGCACCAAGTGAGAGAGACATTGAGTTCCAGCAAAACTCTGCCTAGCACTGACAACAAAATTATACAACCTTTGCCAGGCTGTTTGCAGCAAGTAAGTCAATTTTCGGAATTAAAAGTAAAGTGAAATACATCAGTTCTGTCTCAGTCCATCGAGGGCTTGGCAAAGTAGTTTTCACTGCAGTCCAGGAGCCACCTCATCTCAAAGTCAATGGGGCACTTGTCCGAGTTATTAAAGTTTCTAGATAGAGGGACAGGACACAAAGTTATTTTGTTTGTGCAGAACAAGCTTTAATGCTTTCCTTTAATTTTTGCCTAGTACAGATTTCCTTTAGTGGGAAGCTTCCAGTATTTTTTGATTCTGTGTTGTAGATACCACAAAAATGCTCTCTACTGTGGTATCCCCAGTTTACAGGGAGGCTAGGAAATGAAGAGTCATTGCAATATACTTCCTTAGAGAAATTACCTAAGTTTTTTGTAAACAAATTTAATTTATAAGTGAGTCCTGGCTTTTTATGAAGAGTTTTCCTGGTCTCAGAAAACTCACCTTCCTATATATGTGAGGTATTTTTATATTTAAAAAATGTCTTCCTACTATCCCTTTTCAATACAGTTGTATACAAAACTCTCCTTTTTTTCTTTTTTCTTTTTTTTTTCTTTTTTTCTGCAGTTCTGGATGCTATCTTTAAGTAAATAATGACTAGTTAAGTGAATAAAGATTCTTTAATGGCCACACAGCAGTTATTAATAATGGATGCAAATTTCCTATATTCAAAAAGTATCTCTGTGTCCAAAAGCCAATTTGTTTTTCCCCAGTTTAATCAATTGATCTCACTATCTACTTTTCTATGCAAACTTCTCAACAGAAGATATTTGTAACAATTTGCAATAATTTGCGGTTCTGCACCTGTGATCTGCTTAGATGCTTTTAAAGGCTGTCAGCTTCTTTTTTTTAGACTTAGGAAATATAAAGAAAATATTTATTTTAGTCACGGTCAGCTGGCACTGTAGTAGTTTCAGTTTCATGATAGATCCTGAATATAGCAAAATGTTCTGAGCTTTTTTCTCTTTTCCTGCTAAGTCCCAAGAGTATTTTTAGTAAATTAGAAGATGCTTCAAGTATTGATTTCAGTGGGGTTACTTAGAGAAAACGGAGTCTGACCACAGCCGTTTCTAAACCAGAACCTTAGCTTTACTTATAATTCCTTCTAAATATTTAGGCAGAAATGTGATTTTCAAGTTTTCTGTATATGTTTAGCCGATAGTTTAAAGTATGTGCAAATGATGATATTAGTCTATTGATAAGATATGTGGAAATTATCAGATTATTTTGAAAAGAAAACTCATCTCAAATCCAAGCAGCCCAGACTTTGATGACGACTGAATTCATGCCCTAGCTTTAGGACTCAAATGTAAAGATTTTAATACAAACTTTCTGCCCACTGTTGTAATTTCTATCATCCTTAACTATTTACTTTACTGGTAATGTCAGATTTAGAAAATATGCTAAATTTTGTTTCGCTCTTAGAGAGGTGTATGCTTCTTACTGTGATAGGTAAAGACTCAGAAATGACTAAGTACCAGCACTGAATCTTCATGTCATGTAAGGAAATACTCTTGTTTCTCTTAATCATTTCTAAAATGGTTTTGCACCCAGCTTCAACAGTATAACAGGGAAACAGAGTGAAGAGCTTTGCAGAATAACTGGTTGTTACTGTTCCTAGACTATTACAGCAAATGCAGGATCTAATAATATTTCCAGGTTGGATTTTTGTTAAGATGTGCTTCTTTAAGTGACAAGAAGTCAATAGGAAGTGTTGGGAGGGATTCTAGGCAGAACACCGTAGTGAAATGGGCACAGGAGTTTTGGAATGAAAATGGTATTGGTTTTATGTTATAATAAAACTGTTGTTTCTGTATTAGAAGAAATAGATTCTCACAGGGATTGTTTTTCTTGTGTCTTGACAATTTTGATTTACACTGTCTTGGTTATATAAAAGACTTGTTTAAAAAAATAGAAAAAAAAGACATACAACATCAGTCTTGATATTCTTGGACATTCTAAACCATGTGTGGAAAAAAACGGTAGTCAAGTGAAAGTGGTAGTGTCTGGTAGCTAGGCACAGTCACCCAAATAATCTGCCTGTGGATCAGATTCAACAGACAATCCTTAAATGTCTTGTTCTGAAGCCACATATTCACTCCAAGGCTTTGTTGTCACTGGCCAAGGAGAGTAATTTAAACTGACTTTTTACTCAGCATCCAGCTTTAAACTGTAGCTTTACAACCCTACTGTTTGATGATATCACAGGACAGAAATATAACCTCTCTAGATCTTTTCTTTGCAGATTGGAAACATCATTTTGGAGATACAGTGTTTGCCAAAGAGGGTCCTGGGGCCAAAAAATCATAGTGAGATAGGGTCAGACATCCTGTATCGTAAATTGCAGGAATCACAGAATCACAAAATGTTAGAGTTTGGAAGGGACCTCGAAAGATCATCTAGTCTAATCCCCCTGTCGGAGCAGAACAATAGGGTAGGAAATGCATAGGAAGTGTAAAAACATGACTGCAATGTACAGTAGCAATTACAGGAGTATACCAGTGCTGTGTTTACCACTGATCTGTTTTCTTTTTAAAGAGGCAATGGAGCAGGTACCATGGGAGGGCAGGGGGTGCCCCTGCTCTGCTTGTTCAAGCCCTGGATCTGCATGAAAGAAATTGTGTACCAAGGGATGCACCTTTGTCAGATCAGACATGAAAGCTACTATCTTTGTGGTTTTTCATGGAATGACTGTTGATTCTTTCATGGATTTTAATAGCTGTTCCTGAGTTTTGCTCAGTGGATATCTTAAGCCCCAAATCTTAAAAATTCATGAACACTTCAGCTGAGCAGGTAGAGAAATGTTTAGTTGCTGATGCTGGGGAAACAGTGTTTGTCCATGACAGCTGGGAGATAACTCAGTGGGAGTAAAGCTGGTGAGACAGGTATCCTGTGTTTGCTTTACTGCAGCCTGAAGTCAGTCTGCAGTTTGCGCATCATGATAAAATATTCTGCAGTTAATTCCCTTTGGTTTTTTGTTGTTGTTGGTTTTTTTTGGTTTTTTGGTTGGTTTTTTTTTTTGCTTTTTTTTTTTAAAGAAACATATTTATGGATCACTTTGTCTACTGGTGCTATTGTCTACTGGGCATTTTTCATTGCTCCTCAGTGAAGAAAAGTTTAATATTTTTCTTACACAGTATATTTTTTACCCTCCTTCAGTTCAGTCTCGGTCTAGCCAATGGCTGGGGAATGAATTCAGGCAAAGCTGTCTCACAGTGGTGAGATGGCAGCTGGGCTGGCGGCAGACTGAGGTACAGTAGGTTAACAATGATGAGGCAGCCCTTCATCCCTCCCTCCATCTAGCTTTCCCTCCTTGCATGTATTTGTCTCTGTATATATTGGCAATCTCCTGGAGTAGTGACTCTCCTGACTGGTATGAAAACCTTAAAGAAAGTAATTGTTTTTGCTGTAGTTCTGAACCCCAACCAGGGGTGCTGGAAATTAAACTTTCAGTTTCTGAAAGAGTAGCAAGATCTAGGAGCCTAGCAACTGACTTTTCAAATGGATTTACCAGATTTTGTATGGTATTTAATAGCTTGTGTCTTGAAAGCCATTAAATTTACATTATACTTTATCACATTACAAGCAGTCATGGTTCAAAGTTACTGTTTTGCGAGAAGTCACAAACCTGGATTTGGATACAATTTATCATTTTCTTCTTTTACTTTTCATTAAAAATATTTTTGGTTTAGCGCTGTTGTGATAGAAACGTAACTCAAAATTTTCTTCTTCTGAAAGAGTTATCTAAGGAGCTGAATAACACTTTATTTGTAAGACTTTTTTTCTGCATTAGTTTGTTCAGTGTACCTCATCTCATTTTCTGCAGCCCTCGGAAACTTATTGAAGCAGCAATATAAGATTAGACCCTTAAACAATGTCACCAGGAACATTATATTTCTAGTGGTGCAGTCCGATGTGCGAAAGCAAGAGTATGAAAATGATTCATACCATCTATTAAAGGCTAATTTAAATACTGGAGTACTGTGTTACCATTCAGATGCTATAAATTATTGTATCTACCGTAGTTTGAGACTAAATCCAGCCAGACTTTCCAATCTAACAACAAACTCCAATCCCAATGGATTTTCAAAAAATTGTAATTGTCACAATAGACAGATCTTTTTTTTTTTTATTTTACCTATCTAGATAATAATATTTCATACATTATAATACAATCCTAATGAAATCTAAAAAAATAAATTTCATTGTTCATCTGCTGCTTTACTGCAGAGGCTGCAGAGTAGTATATTAAAAATGTATTTCTTTTTCATTGTTACTCTTTTTATATTATCAATCAAGTAAATAAAACTTGGAATTCTAACTTATTAGCATAAAATCTCACCCAGACACAATCTGCTTGATGAACAGGCTTCTAACTTTTTGTTATGGGGACATAAATTATATTGATATTACCAGAGAAAAAAAAGTCTAATACTTTACCCAGTGGTTTTGACAAAGTGCTGTATCAGGTTATGGCTGTTTGAAAAATACAATGTTTTGTTTGAAAAGCACAGAACTAAACTGATTAGTTTATTAGTTGTAATACCCATTACTCATGATTCCTGCTTAAATATTCACTGGTATAAAACAATTTAACATCTCCCTGTGCGAGCGTGCACACACACACGGATGCATATATCTTTCATGCCACAGAAGTCTGCCAGCTATGTGTTTTCACACGAAATTCTCTGGGTTATTTAGTTCAGCTGCACAGAATATGCCACCCGGTGCAATTTAGAAAATCATTCCTTGGGCCCAATCCTGCATTTCTGCAACTAACATGAATTAAAAGGGTGTCAGCAGCTTGCCTGCTTGTACCCTGGTATCTTCACATCTTTTATGCATGTAGGGATCCTGTTAGATACTGAAAAAGTGCAGCAAGGTTTGGAGGCGTGCTTCATCCCAGCTGTGATTACAGAAGCATTAAGTACCCGCTGAGACTGGGCTTCAGCAAATCTCGATTGATTACCTGCCAGGCACGTCACTGAGCGTCTTTACACGGTGGGGCTGCTGCATTTGTCTTTTCACAGAATTTTAAAAATCTCATCTATATGTCTTATCAACCTGTACAGTACGTAGATATCTTGGCCTGACTGTCATACAGAAACTGTTCTACTTACTGGGAATCTATGGGAATCTAATCTCATTGCTTGCTTTTTTTTTCCTCCCACATGGTTGTCGTGGAGTTAATATATAAATAATTATTGAAAGTTTAATTATTCTTGCACACATATCTTTCTTTTTTCCACAGGAACCTTTACCTTTGTCTACACTTGGAATTAGTCTACCAGAAAAGTGGTTTTTTTAAACCATTCTCATACATGATAAACATTTTACTTTTGGAAGAATTCAGTCCCCAGAATGAAATACCTTCCTGGCACGCGTGGTGGCACTGGGCTTGCTCGCCTCCGCCAAGGTGCCTCACTCTGAGCTGACTCAGTTCCCAGACCCAGCCTCAGCAGAAGGTGCTGAGCACTTGTGCATCTGATCCTTGTTGTGCCCAAACCCCTCCCCATCCTCCTCCATACAGAAGGCATTGCTTATGGCGTGGTGGGCAGGAAGGCCACCGCCAGCTTTCACAGCCAGTGAGTCTCAGGCTATTTGATCGCCTATCTGTTCGGAGGATCCCTTCACCTTTCTTGTGAAAAGCCGCTCTGCCCTGAGAAGGATCACAGGCTCAGACATTACATGCTAACCTTTATCTGAAGTACATGAGAGAGACATCAGCTATATCTTCTGTCATTCTCTGTGCCAAGGTACAGCGCTCTCGGTGAGCAGGCACAGGGCCCTTCAACGGGAAGTCAAAGTGGGAAACACTCTGCCTGCTGTCCATACCTCCCGAGGAAGCTTCTGTTCCTCCTCACTGTACAGGGGACTGACTCACAGCCTCTCTCCGATGGCTGTCAGATTGTCATTGACTCTGATAAGGCTTTCACTTATCCCAGCTGGGGAGGCTTAGAAGCAAATACGAATTGCAGTGGGAACCAGCTGCTCATATGTCTGTGATGAGCAGGCTCACAGGAAGATTTTTACCCAATTTCTGTGCCTTGCATTATTTAACTTACCGCCTGATGATCCTGTCATGCAGTAAATACAGAAAATGACTGTTTACTGAGATTTCCACTGTGTCAGTTTGTGCAGATACATAAGATAGTCTCCCAAGTCTCTTGAGCATTTAAGATTACATGAAGGAATCTTAGTGTGACATTTTAGCTGGTTTCTCTTCCATGGCATGGTGCTCTAGCAGTGCCTAGAGCTTTCAGTTCAGTTTTTTTTGCTGCAGTCTGTAAGCATCTGCTGTATATTATCCTGGTCTCTGCACAGACACGTCCTGCAGGTTGATAATAATCAGGTACACATACAGAACAATGATCGTGATAAAAATCAGTGTAACAAACCCAATTTGCCTTATGATCACAATTGTTATAAATTGATTATCATGGCAGCTTTGTGCCGTGATTTAAGACAAAGACAGGTTTTTGTTTAAAAGACAGTGACTTAAAACTACAGCTCAAATGAAAAAAGGAAATGTGAAACTGTGATTCAAATATAACTATGATTTAACTGTACCAAATAACATACTTGGCAATATTACTGTATATCAATTGCATACAGAGCACTGTAGCCATTCACACAATGTGAGAAGAAATATTTTGAAGTCAGAATTCAAGTTATTTGTTAAGCAGTTCCATATTTTTCAAACAAGGTTAAAATTTGTTAATGCAAGTATACGGTAGAGTTTCAATAAAACTCTTGAGTTTTGCTCCAGGCTTTAGCATTGGCTGTGTAGTGTCAGCCAAACCATTTAGCCATGCTGAGCCAGGCAGTGACACTTTTATTCCAAATGGATGGTATCTGTTTCTACATTTACAGTTATTACTTCTGCAGTTGTTCAAATGTGGCACCACTGAAAACATACAGTTCTCCTTAGTGTGAATGGGGTGATTAAAAACATTGCTCCCTCTCCAAAACAGGCAAAGCAACAGCTTCTTACCTCAGAGGATGTTCTGAAGATGGGTTATTTTACCATTTCCCTCCCATAAGGCTCTCTCTATGCATTAGCACATGAAATTATACATATTACTGTTGTTTTGGTTGGGTTTTGGTTTGGTTTAGTTTGGTTTTTTGTTTTTTTGTTTTTTTTTTTTTTTAAATAGCATTTTGAAAAGAAACCAATAGTTCTGAATAAAGGGGAAAATAAAAGAATTTACTGTCTCTGTTGTAAGTCATCAGTATTTCTTAGGAGTATTTTTCAAAACTAGTTTTTTGATGACACTTTTCTAAAGCCTTTGAATTCTGATATCTTGTTTTATGTACTACCAATAAAAACATTTCTGACCAGTAGATAAGTGAAGCCTTGTACACATTCAGATTATGTCCTCATCAACCAGGGAATTTCTATGTCTTGGAAGCCAGCTGCATGATTAGTTCCGGGAGGGATCAGTCACTGGAGGCTTAGAAAGGGTTATCTATCCTCTTAAAGGGCAGGGCTGGTAATTCAACCTTTCACCTTCCCACGAGTCATCAAGAAAACAGTCCAGCAGATGGACCTGAGGTTCCTTCAGACTTGTGAGTTCCTGATGATTCTCAATATGTTCATTAACCTTGTGCTTTTGAAGAGAAACCCAGTCTGCTGCCTGAAGGCTTTCTATATTGACATTTCTGTTGCCAGTAGAGTTGAAGGAAAATACCATTTGTTTTTCATGGGAAAGTTGGGAAAGAAGGAAAATAAAAGGTTGTTTTTAATTTATCATTTATACTGACATTTCCCATAAATGAAAACAGGAAAATAGTCAGTTTTCAAATATCAATTATATTTTTCAAAACTGGGTTTCCAGTATTAAAACCAAATATTTCCCAGGATTCAATTTTCAACAAAGAGAATCCAATTTCTTTGAAAAATTCTTGGGGATGGGAAATAAATATTTTTCATTTGCAATAAAGAGGCATTCTGTGTTTGAGCGTTGTTGATTTTTGAACTACACCTTTCTTTCTTTTCCACTCGTGTAAGGTTTATTTTTCAATAAGAGAACATGAGTGGGCAACAAAAGTCGATGCTGAGTTTGCCCCTTCTTTGCACACAACTGCCAGAGAGTCTCTTGCAGAGTGTGTATGCTGCAGGGAAGTCATGGTCCAAGTTTCCTTCCCTAGTTCATGGGGGCACCTTAAGACAAAGTCCAGCTGCCTGGATCAGGTATTTGGCACCTCAATGCTTACTGCAAATAGACATAACACTGAATCCGGTGTGAACTGTGAAATTCAGAATATGAAACACCTCTGATTAGTTGTGTCAAGAACACATGGTCTCCCTCAAAATTGTGCAACCAGAAAAATTAGCAATCTCTACATACAGACCCATACATTATTTAAATATAAAGGATGGCATAATAGCTAACGTCAGGCAGTACAAGGTCTGCACAGAGGCTGTCCTACACGTGAGTTGCTGAATTGGTGCAGATAGGGGCTGAGGGTTTGCCTAGGCTTGTTATGTCCCCTCATCCTTTTTTGCCTAGGCTTGTTGCAACTGCTGTTTTCCGTCTGGCTTGGTGTCTTTAATCTCTTCTTCCGTACAAAGTGCAGAAACTAAGACAAGCATCTATGGCCCCAGGAGAAGCTGTAGCCATGGACTAGGCCAATTTTTTAACTCTACTTTTCAAGACTATGGCTGTTTACAGTGTCTGGCTATGTTAAATTCTGAAATGCGTTGGTTAGTAAAGTTAATGACTAGTACTTCAAAAATTGACAAGTCTCCAAGTGATGTATACCCAGTAACACTGGGTCAAAAAGCTAAGAATAAGACTAGTGCTATTTATTTTTTCTAAAGGAACAAAACAAAAAATGGGAAACATCTAGGTATAGCCTACCAGAACACCAACTTGTATAACATTAATTTGTTGATGTTACTGAATGAAGTGCAATGCAGAATGAGCAGAATAAAACATTATTAACATTTCATATCTTTTCAGAACTGGCAGCTATGCTGCCACGGACTCCTTGTTTGAGCTAATATTTCTAAGAGTTCATAGTAAGGTCTGAAAGATCTGCATTATCCTGCAAGGCAGAGGTACTTTTCTTTGTTTCACTTTTCTGCACAGGGGTACCTTTCACTTTTTTCCTCTTACTGATGTCTACATGGGTGAGAGGGCCAGTTTTTGAGAGGGACGGTTTTTTAGCAAACTGGTGACAACTAGCAGCATTCAGTGAACTGTTCCTCACTGCACGTCAATCCCATGGCTTCTATGCCTGTTTTTTTGACTGCAGCAGGGAGACTCGAGTACCTGTACTGTAAGAGAATGATAGGAAGGGAAAAACGAAGCTGCAATCAAGAGAGAGCAGGATTCTTTAATAAAACAGCTCAAAGTATATTTTAAGATTAACCTTACAATTCTGATTTCTAAATTGGATGCCAAATTGTTCAGGTTTTATTCTATTTTTTTATGGAAGTGTAAGTAAACATTGGTGGAATATAGCTCTGCTATGCAGCTGCCTTTTCTGTTCATCATCTTCACCTTGTCACAAGTCATCTTACATAGTGACAGTTAGTCTAAAAAATAAAATATAACACTCTCAGTCTTTCCTAAGCTAATGGATGTAAGCCCACAGTTCTCATCCTGGAAGCCCGACATTTGTCCCATTTGTTCCTTTTCTCATTTTAACACTAATACACTTCTTCCTTTCCCCTTTCATTCACAGAAATTTCATACCATAGTCAGTAAAGTTTTTGTATTACCTGATAATGGGAAATGAATCAAGCTGTGTACTCCTCTCTGTGCCTTGCGGAACACCATCATTAGATTATAATATTGGAGATAGATCAGAATGGCAGAACATATGTTTGATTAGTATCTCCCAACAAGGGCCCAAAGATTTGTGGTGCTTAATATCAGTAGGCATCAGAACAGAGATCATCAGTTTAGTGAGAACCCAGGCTAGGCTTAGGATAATTATCGCTACTCATAGCCTTGGGTACTGGGTATTGTTATGGTGGTAGTCATGTAGAGTTGTAATGGCATGTAAATAGCTTGATATCTATCTTTTCTGAATTTCATTCTGCTTTATATATTTTAGATATGTGTAATACGGAAAACAGAAGATACCTAAGTGTCCAGTGGGATGATGATCACAAAATAGGCTCCAAAGATGACATTCACTGTGCATTTTAAAACAGCTGCAGTTTTAGATCAAATTCCTGGATGTCTCTGTGTGTTTTAATTCCACAATTTCTTAACATATAATAGTAATGCTATCATTAAGGCAAGTTACAGAATCAGCTTAACTGAAGATTTATTGTACAAAACTCCCACAGGAATGGCAAAAATAATCACAAAACATAATTTTGAACTGAAATTGAATTTTCAGTATGTGTGATAAAACAGGAATTGAGAAAAAAATATTGCCTCTAAATGAATTTTTTCCACTGAAACATCTCACTATTTCATCAGAAATTAAATAACACTTATTCTTTGACTACGGTCTCACACCACACATGTGGTATCCTTGAAGACATTTTCATAAAATACAGAATGGGTTGGGTTGGAAAGGACCTTAAAGCTCATCGAGTCCCAACCCCCCTGCCATGGGCAGGGACACCTCCCACTAGCCCAGGTTGCTCAAAGCCTCATCCAGCCTGGCCTTGAACACCTCCAGGGATGGGGCATCCACACCTTCCCTTGACAACCTGTTCCAGTGCCTCACCACCCTCACAGTGAAAAATTTCTTCCTAATGTCTAGTCTAAATCTGCCCTCTTTCAGCTTATAACCATTCTTCCTTGTCCTCTCACTACACTTCCTGATAAAGAGTGCCTCCATTTTGCTATTTTTATTATTATTATAATTATCATTGTGACTGCCTCAGTTAAGCAAAGAAGGAGGGTAATTGTCATAGGTGATTCCCTCTTGAGGGGAACAGAGGGCCCAATATGTTGACTGGACCTTTTATACAGGGAAGTCTGCTGCTGGTGCTCAGGGACACGGTTTAGTGAGTTAGGTGGTGTTGGCTTGGACTTGATGATCCTTGAGGTCTTTTCCAACCTTAATGATTCTATGATTCTATGATTATTACTGTTAGTAGTACTTCCAGACAATGTATGTCTAACCATCCTGCCCCTGGGCAAGATCTCCTTTTGCACCCAGTACTATATTAAGTCAGAACAAAAAGATGTCCCTGCCAAAAGCTTAGAAATCAAAGCACAAGAGGTAAGCAAGCCAGGTAAAAGAATGAGCAACAATCTGGCTCACTGTCACATTTTGTGAAAAAACCACTGAGAAATTGTTATGTATGGTTTAAAATGGCTAAAATACCACACAGGTATAAAATGCTATTACAGGCGAACAGGAGGGAAATGTCAATTAAGTTATGTGAGAAAATAATGTTATTCTCTGAATGATGGTGGAATCAAACACATCTGCCAGGGCTGCAGGAAGTCCTCATGAGAGGTGGAAACAAAGACATGGGCCTGGGAGCTCATTTCAACTGTTGAGAGTTTGGCACTAAGCTCAGATGGATGCTGTGTGAAAATGCCCCCTTCTAAACAGTCCTGAGAGCTCGTGTTACAGTGTATGGGGAGTTTGCATGTTGCATGCAGGGAGGAGGCTGAAGGCAGATGAGATGCTCTCCAGTGAGATGGGCAGTGCTGGACATGGCCATTGTCCCACCCTTGCTGAGGACTCACTGGCAGATGCAAACCAGTGGGACGTGGATTTCTGTTGCTGCAGGGTCACTCACTGAAAGGCCTCCAAAGAGGAATCTGCTGGTGCCCTCTGTGTAAAGAAAATAGGAAGCGAGCTCCTTTGCATATGCAGAGGGAAATGAAACAGTTGTGTGCGTCACAGCTATTCCTCATTAAACTGTTTGTAAACAAGTAATTTGTTTAATCTGCCCTGGAGTATGTATTACAGGATAAAATGTTGCTGGTGAACCAGCCACCGCAATTATATAGGGCCATGAGATGATGCTTTGCACCATAGAGCTGATCATGGGCAATTTACCACAAGGTGAAATAATTATATTTATTTCTTGTCTAAGTCATCAGGAGGATCTGCTGTAGGGAACTGGAGCATTTTCAGTGAAGAGCTTGACCAGTCAGAGTAATTGCAAGCAGTTCAAAGGCATCCTAAGAGTGAAAAACCAGTCTTGGGAAATAATAATGTGGGTGTTTGTGAGGTTTTTTGGGCAAACTAGCCAAGGAAAATTGCTGGGTAATTTAGCTAGATAACTTCTCAAAGCGACTTAGAGACTAGTGAGAAATCTTTGTTTCACAAAAGTACTGTGGTCTTCTGTCAGCCTAAGAGTCACTCTAAGAACTCGCTCAGAGGGATTTTGTGAACTAGGGAATGTTAAACTTTAGAAACTTCTTTCCTGTCTTGGGTAAACTCATTTCAAAGTGATCATGAATGCCAAGGACTTTCAATAGCATTAGAAGGAGCAGTAAGCTTGCTGTGAACCCCAAAAGTGCATGCCATGGGAGCTCAAAATGCACACGGGCATCCAATTTCATACTGGATTCACCCAAGAATGAACATAAAAGCAATAAGATAAAAAGAACCTTTAATCTCAGGGAAGGATAAAAGGAATGAGTTAGTGAGAATGTCAGATTAATTAAAGGAGTCACAGTGAACAATATTAGGCAGTAAATAACATTAGGGCATAACATAATTACCATTTCTAAGAGTTATTTATCACCAAGTAACCCTTTTTGGTCTAGGCCAGTCTTATTCCCCCTGGGCTCATGTACTTTTCTGGAGCAGCCACACCTTTAATTATGTAAAACTTTAGCTTTCTTAATTTTTAGGGATGATCTGTGCTCGGACAAGTTATTGTTCCACTTTGGTTGGATCCTTCCAGCCCTCTGGCCTCAGTCCCTCATTACTTTGCTGGATTTTTGAACTGGAGTCTGGGGCAGTGCTCACACAGAAACATCATCCCTTTGTAACTCATTGAGGCTTCCAGGGCTCTCGGATGCCACTGACTGTGCATTTCTTAGGGAATTCCTTGTGGCACTCATTTATAGTTTAATTTGAAAAGTTTTTTTTCTCCTGCTTTCCTATGCCCCTTCTTCTCGATGTGGCAGCACATGAGAGTTTCCTGTAAGGACAGGGATGAGTGTCCCTGAGTACCTGCTCTTCGCAAGGACAGGGATGAGTTTGCCTGAATACCTGCTCTTCGTAAGTAGTAGGACTTCTTTCAGTTCTGATGTAATAATTGTTCTCTGCATTATTTTGTAGAACCAGCCAGGCAAATGCCACAGGATAATCTGCACTTTTCCCCTCTACTCCCAGTGCCCAATTGACTTGTATGTCTTTTAAGTTAAAACGAAAACCATTCCCCAATGGAAAATGACTACTTGGTTCAAGGCAAAATGTTTACAAAGGTGGATTTTTTTACAACATTTTGTTTCCAAAAATAGATAAATAGAGAAAAAGCATTTTGAGGTGGTCAGAAATTACCAGGTACATTTCAGTTTTGCATTTCAAAAGATTTTTTTTTTTTTTGGTAACGGAATTCATTGTCTTTAAATGTGTATAAAAGCTTAGTAAAACATTTTAAAGGTCAAAATCAGACAAGAATGGTCTGATACTACTGAGGCAATACACTTGGATTAATCCCAAAATAAGTCTTTTAAAAGTACTTTAAAAAAATTAATTCCTCAACACACGTCAAAACATTATATTTTTTTCCATTTTCAGTGGGTGGAAAGGAGAAGCTACATCTCCTCTTACTGGAAAACCCTCCTTGCTCTTCCCAGAGAATATCTATATAAGCTATTATGTCAGCGGACCTTCTTGACCTTCGTCCCTTGGGTTCTAGGGCTGCAATTCACCTGCCATTGATCTTTTAAAGGTTTAGTGAAGTTTTGTTACTCAGTTTTCCTCTGCAGACACCAGCAAAAGCTGAGGGACCCCAGAAAGCACATACAGTTGGGAAGAAGTACTGTATGGAGAAAGTATCTATTAAGAATTTCATGAACACCTGAATGAGAAGTGAAAGTTGGTTTAGGATGCTGAATTGACAATACATCTGAAAATTCTAGTCTCATGTATACACCAATACAACTGTGCTACTTGAGCAACCCTGTTACAGTGATCTGAGTCCTTGTCTCCACTAGTCATAAAAGCTACATTTTTATCTTACATTGGTGAAGATCATAGTCATTAACATGTAGTGAAGAATGAAGGTGTAATTTAACTAAATTCTGGTAAATCAAAGTAATCCCTAAACTCCTACCCAATGTTCTTCTCAGTTTGTTTAAACATGTGAAAACTGTCTCTTCAGTAGGATTCTGTATTTCTTTTTACCCAGCATGCGGTCAGAACACACTTTTTTTTTCATAACTTGGGCATAGTATTATAGGTGGTAAGTCTAAGTACATAATGGAGTTTACATTTTATACTAGTTAAGCTAATGAGTAAACTCTGAGAGAATCTCATCTTGGTAAGTTTAAGACACATTAGGAATATTCTGATCTACCTACACTATGCTTCACATGCCTTAATTGGAGCCTACCAGCAATACATTTAGAACATATTTAAATATACAACACCATGCAAAGGCTCCCAGTGCTTAAACGTTATGGCTGGAATACTTAGTAATACTGTACAGCCTCTTTTCCATACAAAATACCTTTGAAATGGTTTTAAATGACAGAACAATGTGAAGAAGCTTTCTTCTTCAGAAATGAGAGTCAGTGCCTATGGTTGTAAAAACATATGAGAACGTGGTTCATAGGAATAAAGGTGTGAGTGACCTGCAAAAATTTACTTCCTGTATCAAACTAGCAGTGGAAATACTTCTTTAAAGACGGAGTAATTGAAATGAATACCGTAAAAACATTTTACTATACTGTTGCATTTATAATAGCACTACACTTTTTTATTACAACACAGAACTGCTGTTACATCAGCTGTGCTTGTGTCAACTTTTTTGCAAAATTACAAGCCTTTATATTCCTTAGGTAAGAAAATATGTAATACCTAAGCAATAATTCTGTTTACTGTTGACAAAAACTGTGGAGAAAACCTTGCTGAGGAAGGTCCTGAGCATCAGGCAAGATGATAAGTGTCTTCAGGTTCCGGTGTGAATCAGGGGCACAGAACATCTGGCAGAATTGACCCCTGCCTAGAAAGGCAGCATTCAAGGTCAACATGTGGGGCTGTGTCACGCTTTGAAATTCTGAATCCATAAATGTAGGAGAGGATAAGTTGCGGTCTTCAGGGAGAGGTTTTTTCCATGGCTAAAAGAGGTGGTAATATGTCTAACATTCTGCAAAGTACATATTTAAAAATAGACTTAATGCAACAAGAAATCCAAATATCTCTTAAGACTACTTGTTTATGATTTAAAAAATATTCACCTTTCTGACTTAACTGTTTCAGAGCCCCTGTGCAAGGTTCAGAGTTTGAACCATCAGACATCTCCTCCCATCCATCCCCATCATGAATTCTCAACATGCCACGACAGGGAGAAGCACATATTCTGACTGACTTCAATGGAAGGATTTACTTCCCATGTCAAGTTAACAGTGAACCATTCCTGGAGCAAGTGAATATGAGGACAAAATTTTGGCCCGTAGGACAAGTTCCTCAAGAGAGAAACATTGGAGGAAAGGCAAAACACCACTCACATTTGCAGTGTGGTATAAATTAATAATATAGGCAGAAAGTGAAACGACACTAAAAGTCATCCTTGATTCTAGCACAAACAAGGTGCTCCCTGTGCAGTGAGTGGAAAAAATGAAGCCTGGTTTCCTATGAATTTGTACCTCATGGTTTGATTCTCTGGTGTCTAGTAAAATCCAAGCTCCATTTAAAAGTTTTTCTTGCATTTCAGGCATTTAGGCTATCTCTCTCCTATGGTCTGAGGTCATCTGAAGCCTGTTCCTAAATGGAGCATGCTAAAGAGTGCTTTTTTCTTCAGGGCAGCAATGCCTTTTACTGAACTTCTAGAATTTTATTTCTGACACCCTTTTCTCACTGACTGAGGCTGGCCAACAGGTTCAGAAGTTATGGGTACAGTCAGGCAGAGAGAAAGTCTAACAAGCACGGGCACACACAGATACATGTATTTATATAGGTATTATAATCTTACCAGTGATCTGCCAGATAAATCTGGGCTACTTGCTGGTTCAATGCCAGCCCATAACAGGCCCACGTGCTCCTGGAAGACCACATGGACTCCAATGACCTCCCACAACAAATGTCTCTCTTGTGTCTGAATTTTTCACTTCTAGCACAAGCTACCCTGATGAAACACCTCAAAATAGAGGTGGGCCTGTCAACGCTGCCTTTTGTACACCCTTTCAACAATGTCCCACTTCTGTGATGCTTCACTATAGAGGGGAATTCCAAATCTCTCCTCTCTATTGTGCTAAGACTCTCATGGAAAGCCTGAAATATGTTAATGTCTATTAAAATCACAGAGGATGAGCTTTACAGGGAGTTATTTAACTTTCTTATGATTAAGGGCAATTTTTCCAAGCCATTAATATCTAGGAGTTTCTTTTGTAACATTTCTTGCCACATTTTTTATTTCTAAAAATGTGGCCTTGTTTATGGCTTCTAATGACCTATTCTGGAAAATTTATCCGCCTTCAAATTGCAGGGGAAAAAAAGAGATCATGTGAAAAAGGAAGGTTTTTGTCTAACAGAGATGGGGACCCTGCTCTGAAAATTTCTCTGAGGCTGTGGAGGCCTGTGCTGCCTTCTGCCAGTAAGATTTTGCTGTGCATGTAGATTGTGACCCAAAAAAATGACTCAATTGTGTAAGATGAAGGGATGTTGCCAGTTTGCAAGCACTGTAAAAACAAAGCATCATCTGGTCAGTGCCAGTTATTAGGCAATTTAACACAGAATCAAAAGAATCAAGGCAGTTAACCTGATTTCTTCCATATCTGCTGAGTTAATCCTATATCATTTCTGGACAGTCTTAAAACAGAGTGAGAATAAAGATTGCAGGAATAAATTAAAAGAGATCAGTGAGAAAGGATGCTAAATGTTCCTCATTAATCTGCCTGGGAAGCAAGATTAAAATAATTACAATTTAAAATTTTACACAGGTTTCATTAAACTCCATCCAGACTTTTCAATAAAGGATTACTGCTCAATGGCAACTGTTAGAGATGTTATCTAAGAGGGCGGATGTATTATCTGTATTTTATAGTCATATAAAAATCCAATAACTTTTGGTCACAATTAACTAACATAATTTTGAGCTGGAATATTGATTGGAAATCACACATAGCAGCCCTAGGTGATTAAGAGGAGATGTTGGGTTCTTCTAATGCCAGTTGGACACGAATACTCCAGGTACTTAGCTATCAGCCACCCTGCTCACTTTTGCCTAGTAGGGGGAGCAGGCTTTGCAGACTGTTTTCCTCTTCTACCCAGGCTGACGAAGAAAGAAATTCAGTATTATCCACATTCATGCTCAATACAGGTGTATTGATGTAGAGGAAGAGGAGCTTGTGTGGTTCAAGTTCTGAGTGTCATTCTTTCAGAATCAGTAGGGGCAGAAGAGGACAGACAACTTTCTGTTCACGAATGGTGTGTGCAGATGGCACAGCTGGCAATGTGTGCCTAGTGCATTGATCATGCTACATTATTCATTTACTCAGAGAAAAGGAAGCCTGAAACGAAAATGTCATTACTCTGAGAATGAAGTACCACAGATGTGAGACTGGCATTTGGAGTCCCGGCACAACGTGTGCTCTCTTAGGTGGATGACATGTAGCTGATCATGGGTGAAGGTTGTTTCTAGATCAAGAAGAGTACCCCAGTTTCTGGGATAAAAGAAGATGTAAAGGTTTTACTGTTCTTCCAGATCCACCATGCAAAGCCCATTTCCTTAGTCATTGACTGTGAAGATTCTGCTTAGTTTTGGTTTTTTATTTGCAGCCAAGTTTAGAAAAATTCTAGCAAAGAAACAGAGGGGGAAAGCACATTTGAGGAGAAAAGATAATCACATTTCTAATTCAGTGAAAGTTCTCTGAAATGAACCTGTTTAGTGTTTCAAAGCTAGGAGAAAGCAAAGCTGTAAGTCTACTCTCTTTGTGAGTTGACATGAAGTTAGGATAACAATTTTGACATTAAATGATTTTTTTGCATCTATATTCAATGGTCAACCATTGTTTTCCCTCAGGCAGAAGAAAATGAATCAGGTTGGCAACAATTAGAAATATTTTCTTAAATCTCTTTACTATTGTTTATATCATTTGTTTTTCATTTGAGTTTCCTCTTGCCCTGCTTTATTCATGTTGACATCATTCTCCTGGTGAAAAATCTCCTTCCTATAAAATTTGGCAGTTAGAAGCTATTTGAAATGCAGAGTTCCTGAAAACAAGAATTAAAATCTTTTAGAAGTTTTAAACTAATAATTGCAGTATTAAAATAAATAAGGAGGCTCAGCCATAAATTAATCTAGTTTTACCATCATAGTGTTTTATTTTAAACCAAATAATTTTTACAGAAACAGAACTCGCTGCTCTGCTCACAAAATAGATGAAATGATAGATACACTCTTGTTGGCATACTGTCATCCTTTTTTTATTATATCCTACTGGAGATTCTCTTGTGTCTTTCTCCATTTTCATTATGATATTTTATTTCATTTCTGTATTGCTGCATTTCATTGTTACAAAAAAATATAATTAAAATTAAGGGAAGAAAAATAAAATTTAGAAAATACATGTTAAATGAACAGACTTATTTTTACTGCTAGTAAGAATATTTTCTTTTCCTCCTAGTGGCCTGAACCAGCTTTTTTTCCAAGAACTAGACAAAATTTTGAAGTTCAATCCTTCAACTGTTCAAAAAAAAAAGACAATTTTGAATTGTCCTTCATATCTATCTTGCTTGTAATTTACTTTTTTATTTGCTGAGTAAAAAGTAAAATTTCACACAATAGTCAGAAAACTCATTATTTTCTCATTTGCTCAAACTTAAATGAAGTGGTATAACTTTTGTGTGTTATTTTAAAAGTACAGAAGAAAACCAGGTATATAGATACACCCTTTGCTGAAATTGTTTGCAAAGTAGGTATTCTACAATTTATTTTTTAACTCCATTCAAGACTGCAGACTTGACACTGAAGAACAAGTGAACCTTTGTCACGTTTCTGATTTCTGCTAAATACTTGCATGCTGTAGAATCCTGTTAAGTTTATTGCTGTGTATTTAAAGTCATGACATAAAAGGTATATCTGTCTTTAAAAAAAAGTAAAATAGTAATGTTACAAAAGTGAGAGCTGGCTTTTGAAGAATAATACCAAAAGGCAGTACCAGATGAGACCTTTTCACAATTATGCCTAAGTTTAGTCACAGTAACAAAATGCTATATAGCAGTCAATTAATTAGGATTTTTTTTTGTGAGTGTAGAAAGTAAAATATTTGACAACATGGAGTAATGAGGTGGTAAAGGGAAGATCCTCTTCTTTCACAGGGGTTGTTGAGGCACGATTTGGCCTACTGTGGTGTGCTGAATTTGAGCGTAGGTTCTCTCCCTTCTAAGACCACACAGCTGAACCTAATTTTACCCTCCTGCAAAGACAGGGATCTTCAGTTAGCATCTACCACACCCAGGACCCTTAATCTGTGTGTTGTATGGTGGCACCTCCCACAGTAAACGTCCTAATACTCTCACAGAACCTCAAACTAATTGTTATTGAATGACAAACATATGGAACAACAATTTATATTTACTAGTATTAGTTGATTGCACTGACTATACTTAATCTTGTTTTCACCACTTGATTTTGTTTTTTAGTGGAACTTTCACTGAAACAAACACTCTCTAAAAGTTATTTTGGGGGTACTGTATTTTTCTATTAAAGCATGCTTTCAAAACAATATTTTTGAAAAATAAAATCTCTTTCAAAGTATCATATTTTGGAAGTAGGAATGAAATAAGTTAAAGAACTTCTGAAGTTCTTCCACAGACACTTTTCTTACTTGGAAGGTATAATATTCATAGCATCAAAGACCTAACGCAGTTGGCCTGTCTGCCCTGCTTTCCTCAGACCTTTAGGCTGAACTGTTCATGCAAACAGTCCCAAATGCATTTTACTCATCATGAGTCAGACTGGTTTCAAAGTTTAAGTAGGAGATCTTTGCTAGCTTAATTCATTTAGATGGAAACAGGTAAGGGAAAACTCACCTAAAGAGCTGAGGAGGCAGATTTTAGCGAGGTGGTTACTGCCGCTAGGATGGTGCCAAGCAGTATGGAGTAGGTTGGAAGGTGAGGCTGAGGCCAGTGCAAGAGGATCAGTAGCCAAGCCTGTAGCTCCACTGCTTATTCTGTGCACTGCGACGCAGTCTTGTGTGTCAGCAAGGATGAGACAACATTCTTCTGGACCAACATTGTTTTCGGGTGTTTGAGGTAAAGAAGAAAGTTGAATAGTTCCTAATTTGGTGGTTCCAGCGTGGGATGGAAACACGAGGTCAAATAGTGGTGTGGGTTATTCTCCACCAGTAGGAAGCCACCAGGTTTTGGATTCGAATCCTAAATGACAGGGTTATCATTGATTAAGCTTATTGATAGTGAGACACTCTTGCTATACCCTTGGAGTCTGGGAACATTCAGGCTTGGAGTCTGGATTTGTGGAAATCTTTGATTTGATTCACACTTGCTACTTGTGTACTTGCTGCCAACATTGTTTAGATAATGCAGCACATCTGACAGGCTCTGAAGGAAAAGCATGTCAAACAATGATGCTCTTTGTTGTGGCCCGGCTGGAATGTTAAACCAGCCTTTAAACTATAGTGGAGTCAAGAAAAGATTAAAACATTTTTTAACAAAGGCTTCAAATGCAGAAATTAAGCAACTTAGTCCTTCCACATGACAACCCTTGGACCACAGCCAAGGTAACATTTACAGTGTATTGAAGGGGCTCATTCATCCTGCAGATAGAGATTTTTTGTTTTGTTTTGTTTGTTTTAAAAAGGGAACATATTTTCAGCACAAAATCTTGATCTGCCCAAGAGTGCCAGGATCACACTACATGTTAATTCCTAAAATGATTTTATTGCTTATGTGACTATAACAAGACAGATATTACACTATTTTTATTATATACTTTTGGTCTGCATCATTAGATACATCTGAAGTCTGGTGATGTCACTGATTGCTTTGACCTCCAGTGTAACATAGAGCAAAGAATATCAGACAATATTTTGCATCAAGTTTCAGGTAAAGTGCTTTTTTTAAGACATCTGATACTAATTTAAAATCTTCAAAACAGATCCCACAAAGACATACAAGCAATTTTTAAAAAAACCCCAAAACCATACAGGACTTGTTTTTAGAAGATTCTTTTAGAAATGATTCAAGAAAAAAGCAACTTTCATGTATGACTCCAGTAGTTACTACACTCAGGAAGTGTGAATACTTGAATCTCTTCACTCCAGATAAAGCTTCTGATGAGACTGCCTTAAGCATCAAACAATACGCTCATTGATGAAGGGAGCTTCATTCTGCTGAAGGTGATTCCTTACACCAAGAGAAGACTGAGCAAGATAGCACATAACCCTACCCTAGCAGAAGCGAGGGCTGGGGAGGAATGAGGTTTCGGGAGGATTTTTCTATAAGAAGCACAAATGAAACCAGATAAATTTGTCAATTAGGTTGCACCTGAATAGGGGCTTCATAGATTGTAACTTTGAATTTGTGACTGAACGATACATGTCTTGACTTAAATGCCAAAAAATAATTTCTCAGAGGAAATGCAACATGAGAGACAATCCACCATATCAAGATAAACTAAGTAGTACCAAGATGTAGGTATTTTGATGGACTTAATAGAACATAAACTCCTCTCATTTAACTAGGTGAATAAAATTTCAAGAAAAATATGCTTTCTTCTTCTATGAAGAATAAATGAAATCATATTCTCTTTCTCAAACGGTGCAAGAACAACAGCCAGAAAGGACACCAGTAAACTGATTACGAACATGTATGTGGTTCTGTGAGTAGAAATGTCTTCTCCATTACAGTTGCAGTAACATCAAAAAGATTCCTGAACACTGACTGATTTTAAGGTTGAATGAACTGATACAAATGCATCGCCATTTTCCAGCTATATGCACCTGCCAATGGTTGATTTAACCAGCAGTCTAAATTCCCCATCCAAGGTATATACAGACTGCCACTTCACAGCCTTGCAAGTATCCCTCTGGCTTTTCAGGTGCATCCCTCTAACTCAAAGCAGAACAAACTAGTGGTCCCTCCACCCCGTACTGCAGCTGCTCTCACTCTGCTCCAGTAATCACCTACCTGCTCCACCTTCTTCTAGTCAATGCTCATACAGGGTATTTTTTTTACTGCAAGGGTGGGCCACAAAGTCTTTTGCATGACTCTTTCGCTTGTTCTCTTCTACACGGCACTATTGGGATTAAGAACTATGAACTATATTAATAAACAAAAAAAACTCACAGTGCAAAAACTTGCCTTTTATCATTTAATAAGTGTGCAGTTGGACATTTCTGTCCCCAGCTGGGTCTTTGCATTAGACAACAGACTTATTATGGGCTATAAAGCTGTGTGGCGAGGCATAGCAGTGATACAGTATTCAGGACTATATTCAAAGATCTGCTCTTTTTGCAACAGCTTCCTTCATACTTTTTCGTATTTCAGGTTAATATGACATTTTTTACAAAAGATTTGAACTTGCATTGAGCTCAGTAGCAAATATCTCAGTTTACCATTTGACTACTGTTATTTAGTACAGTTTCTCACAAATATTTGAGCATCTAATAAAGATTATTAGGAGAGGAAATTGTTTCCATTGAGAATAATAGCAATTCCTATGTGATAGTGTCACCTCTAATTGGAATGACAAAGTGATTAAAAATATATAAATGAAATTTGTCAATTATATTCTTGTTATTTCAAAGTGCCTTATGAATATAGGAGAGCAAAAATCGGGATGTTTCAGTTTGGTGGCTCACATATCTGCCAAAATGTAAGGGAAGAAAATCAGTTATGGTGAAAGCAGAATTTCTCATTTTGGGGAGAGAGGTTAAACTACTCCCTCCCTATTAAGATTTTATGAATTTGAAACATATTTGTTCAGTCCACAATTAAATATTTTGGTTTGTTACATATTTCAAAATTATTTAAATCCTGTATTTTTCCTTCTTTCATGTAAATATTTGATGAAAAATGTTGCCTGACACAAAAGCCTGGAACTTTTACTCAAAAATGTCAAAGCAAAGTTCTCAGCATTTCAAAATATTTCCAGGTATATATTTTTTTCAAATAGTTTGGTTTCCAAGTTTCTTTTTTGCCAAATTTACTATTCATTAAAAGTTGTGCCCCAGATCATTTACAAACATAAGCATACCCACATCACACCCTTTGAGGCAGCAAAGTGCCATTGGCCTATTCCAGTAAAGCAAGATGCCAAACTACTTCTGGGGAAGGACGGGAGAAATTAGTTTCATCTACTGAAATAAGTCCACAAGCTCAGCTTCCCACCAAAGGTGCTTGGCATGCTGCAGACTTCAAGCTCTTACTAGTCTACAAGCTTCTTGCTCTGAGGTTTGGTGTTCCCCACAGTATACCAGTAGGTCTTTTCCCATGACAGCACAACACAGCTCCCCTCCAGCCTCCATACCTGAACTTTCTTCCCGGGTAAACAGGACAAGGAGGATGGTACATACCCAAATCTTAACACAGTGTGAGGCTGGGAAGCAGACAGCCTCAGGATTTGAATTAATTTGCAGGTTAAACTCTAGGGACATACAGTTGTGTCTCTCCATTTGACCTAAGCTTCTCCAACATCTTCCTTCAACCCCTCCTCTGGCTCTTCGCCTGGAGGAAGGGACAGCTGGATGGGGTCAGGCACCAGGGATCACAGCTTTTACAAGCCATTTGTTTCACATATCTTCTCTTCACATAGACCTGTTACAGACAGTTATGGGAGGAGAGAGGAAGGTAGAAGCACATCTTTGCCCAGACAGGAGAGTGGATTAGGTATAAGATGTGTATACCTAGGGTGGAGGCATTTGTTCCACCTGTGTACATACCAGCATGAGCTGTGTGCATATATAGGTCTTGGGTGGGGATGACAGTCTTGTCTTTATCTCCTCTCGGATAAACAGAGCACACTGTTCTTGAAGTCAAAGATAGAGCAAGGAAACAAAACCAAGTTGGTTTTCAAGTAGGGAACTCAGTTCTGTTAGTAAATGTAGGTTTCTGCAGTGACAGCTGCCAGGTGTTATTCTGTGGAGTCTTGAGGTATTGTGCCAAAGGTAAGAGAAAGAAAAGAATGAACTATCCAGGCAAATGGATACAAAATGCATGGATCAAATTAATGAACAGAAAAAAAATTGCTTTTTACGAAATATAAGCTGACTCAAGCACTGTTTGACACAGTCAGTGATAGGTAGGAACAATCATCTACTTTTATTAGTATTTGGCCTGACCTACCTGGCCTTAGAAAAGGGCTTCAATTATTTTCTTTAATTAAATGAGCTAGACTTATAAATTAGTTTACCCACATGAGATATTCCTGTAAATGATTAAATAAAATGAAATTATCAGAAATTTGTTAGCAATATCAACACAATTGTGCTGGTTTTGACTGGGATAGAGTTAATTTTTTTCACTATAGCTAGTATGGCGCTGTGTTTTGGATTTGTGCTGAAAGAAGTGTTAATAATATAGACATGTTTTGGTTATTGCTGAGCAGTGCTCACACAGAGCCAAGGCCTTTTCTGCTTCTCACACCGTCCCACCAGTGTGTAGGCTGGGGGTGCACAAGGCGCTGGGAGGGGACACAGCTGGGACAGCTGACCCCAGATGACCAAAGGGATATTCCATACCATATGATGTCATGCTCAGCATATAACACTGGGGGAAAAAGAAGGAAGCGGAGTGATGTTCGGAGTTATGGCCATCTTTCTTCCCAAGTAACCATTACGTCTGATGGAGCCCTGCTTTCCTGGAGATGGCTGAACACCTGCCTACTAATGGGAAGTAGGGAATGAATTTCTTGTTTTGCTTGGTTGGTGTGTGTGTCTTTTGCTTAGTTTATTAAACTGCCTTTATCTCAACCTACAAGTTTTCTCACTTTTACTGTTCCGATTATCTCCCCCATCCCTCCGAGGGAGAGTGAGTGAGTGGCTGTGTGGTGCTTATTGCTGTCTGGAGTTAAACCATGACAGTCTTTTTGGGTACCCAGCACAGGGCTCTAAGGGTCTGAGACAACAACAGGTTTGATTGGAATGTGTTAGATTGAATTCATAGCTGTTATTGCTGTTTAGCTATTAATCGGCAGGTTCCTGTGTTTGCTGTGGGGCTTGCTTGCCTTACTGTCAATTAGAGTCTAGTCCTCATTAGCGGCTGCTTTTTGCTTTCACTGCTTGCTGTACTGCTGTACTGCTTATCATCTTACTCTGCTGTGCCTGGGAACATTCTGATAACAGCAATGGCGATGCGCCTGGGCTGGCAGATGGCCAGGGCATCACTGCTGTTTCTGTGCTGCTGTTCTGGGCAGGCTGGAACTCCAGTATGAACTAGAGTTGAAGGGAGTGTGACCTGTGGATGAGTGCTTGACGTATTTGCCTGATGTCATGTCAGGTAAATCACTGGTTTTAACTTCGTCATCCTCTGTGCTTCTTCCCAGGAGTCTGATGGCTCCACGGATTGCTGGTAGAATATGGAGTCTTTCACCTGCAAGGTCTTTGGTCTGTATCCACAGTAAGCTGAAAAATGCAAACTCTTCCCTATCTGTTTTTATGTTCCCAGTGCATATATTGTTAAGAGAAGACAGAAGGAGCTCTTTGCAGTATGCAACAAAATGTTTAATTACTCTGCAATCCTGCATGCCATTTAGGGCCTTAGGTGTTTAGTTGAAGCTCGCATAGGCAATGAAACCCATCAACATTGGCAGTAATTGGAACTCCTGAGAACAGTTTCAGCATTTGTCTTTCTACCTGCCAGTTCAACGTCGAGTGCTGTTCTGCCAAAAAGATACTCCCAAGTGACAACGAAACAGAACACCAGCACACCATGGAGAAATTCCTGTTGACTCCATCATATATAGACTGAATTTGGGTTCCAATGCTGTCCATCTGAATCACTTTTAAAACCATCCTTATAAATCTTGTATGCTTTCTGTTACTAAAGGAGACCACCTTAATGTGTAAAACTGCTTCTTCTATGAAGGCTTATGCCCTGTTTCATTAAATGATAAAACAGAAAGAGGAGCAGATGCCACCTTAGAATTCATAGGGTTATGACAGAGGCTTTTAAATGCTCTGAATAAACCAAAAACCATAACAGGGGTTTTACTGACAAGCAGGCAAGGAAAAGATTAGATTAAATGAAATAGCTTTCTGTCTGTATTAGTTTAACAGTTGCACCAATGGATAGAAAAGGACTAAACACGTTGAATAGCTTTAAAATATTTCTTTGCTTTCCATAATTTACGTCTAACACGGAACCCAGCTATAAACAACCATTGATGCTGGTGCAAATCACAAGGTGATGTGACTGAAAGAGTGGACAGTTCAGTAGAAAATTATAGTCACAATGAGTAATTTAAACAATTAAATCAATTTATATTGAGATATCAGCAGAAGAACATAGATGATATTGTAGAGACCTGGTTTCTTCCTACAGATTTTCATAGTTCTTGTAGAGTTTCACAGACGTTTATATTTGTGCTCTAGAATTCCTGACATGGACTTAAAAATGCAGTATTGTACTAAACTCTACAATACTTCTTCCATGACAAGATGTGATTAGTTACTGCCTCTGCTCACTGAACATCTTCCTCTAACACACAGGTTAGTCCCTTCTCTGTGGGGACTCAGGCATTAACCTTCCTTCCATGAGCTCTGAGTTAGGCTCTTGGCTTAACAGGGAAAACTTAATAATTCTTCTGAAGCCAGTGCTCTTGCTAAACCTTTACCTTGATAAAGAATTGAAAAATTTTCCAGGTAGAAAATGATCGATTCTGTCAACACACTTGCTTTTCAGAGATGCTGCAAAGTATTTGACTGTAATGGTGGACAGGGATGATCAGACCCCACCAAAAAGACATGTAAATAGCTAAAGATGGATATCAGCAGAAGCAACAAAGCTTTGCTACTAATGTGAACCAGTGCAGTTTAAAAAACCTATTTGAACAACTGAATACCATGAATAAAAATAGAGTGTCGACAGCATTTGTCTACAGGGGCTTCAAAGCACTTGTTGTTGACTCAGATCGGTTTGTAAGAAATTACCACTTCACTTACAGGGGAGCATGCTGTGGGATTAAAAAGAACACAATACCTAAACCATGGTCTGCCTCAGAACTATCTCAGTCACTTAATCACCACTTTGTAATAAGTGGTTGCCTGTATCCTAAAGGAGGCTTTGCTCTTTATGATAAGAGTCAAGCACACTGTCAGTGACTATAGCACCAGAGCAGAAGAACTTGTTTTTCTATAAATATTTAACTTCTCATTCTTGAAAAGCTAATCCATGTAAGCTTTTCCATAGCTGACTGGGAAATAAAAAGTTCCCTGCTACTAATCATATACTGGTACCTTAAAATACCCTGTACCTGCGGGCCTGGGTATCTGAAGTGCTTGTTTAAATAGTTTGCTCTATGTGTTGGGGGTCCCAGCTGGCCTCATCTGAATAATCTTCATCTATTTCACTGAACTAAGAGCTCCAAACTAAGAGCACAGCAAAAGTTATAAAAACCTAGACTGTCGCCCACACAGAGCCACAGCCTTCACATTTTGCCAATTTAAACCTTCCTTGCATTTCTGATGATATCTTACCAGCACCTTGCAGAACTGAATGCCTATTTTCTGCCCAGTTGTTCCAAAGAGAAAAAGGCTGTCTGAACCCACTGAAATACAAAATGTGTCTGTAGTGGCAACTGTACGCTTTGGTTCTTGTCTATGGGTTTGACTTTGGTTCTTGTCTACGGGTTTGACTTTGGTCCTGGTGTACAGGATTAACTTGCTAGTACAGCAAGTGTTGGAAAGGATCTGACAACTTGGACAGGGAAAGGATAAGCAAGTGTTCTTGTTTTCTTTTCAATTCCTATAATGAAGAAGCTGATCTTTCCTGGTTCTAGTGGACAAGCTCTTTGTATGTGTGACAATAGGTTTCTCTTTCAAGAAAGTTTGCCTCCGTGAACCAGATGCTTTCCCAAGCAGTAACAGAGGCACTCACGCAGTCCCACCGACTGTTAGTGCAATGGGCATCTGGGAGTGGAAACGGGAGACACGGAGACTGTGGCACTACAGAGAGTAATGAAATGCCTGATTCTTGCCCCTGCAAGATAAGCTGGGGATATGATTTGAGAGAAATAAAAATTCAGATGGTCCTCAGTGAATCTGAACCCATCTGTTGGACTAGGTGGCTGCATTAAACATGGATACAAGTCTTGTTGTCCAAGCACCATTCCTTTACAAAATACATGTTGCAACACAAGCACGTACACAGATGCTGGCCTTGCTGCAGAATTCTCATATGCTGCTCATATCCTGGGCCTGATCCTGTGAGGAAACAAGTCATCACAAAACTCCCTTCAAGTTCAGTGGAAACTGAGGGCCTGAAAAGTATTTTAAATATTGTGCTTTATTGTAACTTTTTTTTTTTGAGCCTTTCATTTTCAAGTCATCTTTGAAGCCTTGGTGCTGCTATGGCTTTAGCTTTAAGGAATGGTTGTGCTCCATTTTAACCTTTCACATTTTATTAGCAAAATCAAAACCAGGACAATTAGATACCTCCTGATTTTCATTTGTTTTAATATTAAGGGAATGTTTGAAATGGCACAAGTCTTGGGGAAAGTACTTCAAGCCATAGCTGTAGCAGCACTGGAGTTCTGGACACAGACATCAAAGATGAAAAGAAGGAAAAAAAAATGAAACCGATAATTCTTTACATTTGGGGATACTTTTGAGTAATTTTGTTACATATATCAAAAAAAAAAAAAGACTAAGAAAAAGAGAACTAACAGCTGTTCAAAACCAAAATAGTTTGAACTTGCAACTAAGCTAAGATATTCCCTATTTTGTCTTCTTTGGGGAAGACATGGGAAATAAAATTTTCCAGCAACAGTGGAAGGTTGAGTAAGCAGGCATTCAGGATAATACCTACCAAATAATCTCCACCACTGGCTTCCTGTATGACCATTAGAAAACTATTTAATATCTTGTTCTTGGTCTTAGACTCGGATTTTTCCACCTCAAATGTCTTGTGCACTGACAATTATAGGTTGGCTTGTAGGGCTGGTAATCCTACTTGTATTTAAGATAGATCTGAATAGTCCATGTCTTAAATGCTTAAACCAAAGAGTGCTTACTGTTCGTTGCCTTAATAATGACACATTAAATTAAAACATGGCAATAAATATATATATATATCATACTTGAAGTCTCTCTTTTGTTCATATTCTTTCCCCTCATGTTGGACCCAAATAATATAGACCCATATAGCTTAAAAAAACAGTAAAAGACATATTATATTATTGTCAATTGTCTCTTCATTCCTTTTGCTTGCTGTGCCTCTCTGAAACTTAATTTGTAAACTCCTTGGATTCAGATCATGGCTGAAATTATGACCCTGTTGGGTTAAGGGAATTTTGCATTTGTATTAGTAAGTGCTTCGTAACCTTTATGGTACGACTTAAAGAATATTAAGGAAAATTCCCTTTTTCAGCGTTCCCTGATAGTGCTGGACTTTGGTAGGCAAAAGTTTTGAGGAGTTTGCAGGCAGAAAAAATAAAAACATTATTAATTGATTATTGCCTCAAAAGGTGTTAGAGTTGCACTCAAACAAACCTGTGCAGAAGGTAAGTATGAGCTATTAGCTACTAGTAGAATGTTGAAGAAGGTGAAAAATCAGCAAGCAGACTGGTTGAACACTAGTAGAGGTAGTCAGCAAAGATGAGACTTTCAGTTATTTTATTAAAATGTCTCTTTCAAAGATTAAAACCATTAATAAATTAGAAATTTGAGAAGTTATTTTCATTATAGCAGTGCAGGACAGGTCTTTACAGCTACATGACGTCCTTCCATTATGCATTTTGCTGTCTCCTACCCACATCAAGAATAAAGAAAATTTTATCTTTTCTTTTGTTGGCAGTAGCATTTGATGCATGTGATACTTCAAAAAATGTGTCTAGAAAAGAAGTAATTCTGCAACACTCACTAGTGAGAGATGTTTTGCAACACTAATAGTAACAACTGAGATGTATGACATAAGATCTGTGAGCATTCACTTTGCCAAGTTCTGTAGATCCTCCTAATTTACCACCAGCTCTTCTTTGCTAGTAAACATCTTTGAAAGTTGGATGTTGCGTCAGCTTATCAGAATTCTTCTCTCTTTGTTTGAACAAGAAACAAGTAGTAAATACCACTTATTCTATAGTATAGGAGGTTTTGAAAAGTAATTAGAATCTATTTTGTGACAGATAAGTAAGATTTTGGAAAAGCTTGTCAACATCCGTAGGTCTTGGTGTGATGCTCCACCTAATGAAATGTGATGCTTTATATTCCATGCCAAAATACGAACTGTGGTTGATTTCTTATCTTTTGTGATTGCACTGGGTCTGGTTGGGATTGAGTTACTTTTCTTCATAGTAGCCTGTACGGTGCTATGTTTTAGATTTGTGACCAAAATAGTGTTGATAACATGCAAATGTTTTATCTGCTGATGAACAGTGGTTGCACAGAGTCAAGGTTTTCACCAGCCTGTGGGGGTGGGCAAGAGCTTAGGAGGGGACACAGCCGCAACAGCTGATCCGAATTGACCAAAGAGGTATTCTGCATCATATAACGTCATGTTCAGCAATAAAACTGAGTGAGTTTTTCCAAAGTAGCTGTTGCTTGGAGACTGTCTGGCATTGGTCTGCTGGTGGGAGGTAGTGCGTGATTGCCTTTGCACCATTTTTATTTATTATTATTTTTTCTTCACTTCTAAAACTGTCTTTATCTCTCCCCATAAGTTTTTCTTACTTTTGCCCTTATGATTCTCTACCCAGTCCTGCTGGGAGGAGCAAGCAATTGGCTGGGGGCTTAGCTGCTGGGGCCTTGGCTGGGGTAAGCCCACAGCAATGATCCAAAATAAATGTTACAAATGGTCAGTACCAGAGCCCCTGCATTTCAACTGTGATGTGAATAATATTTTTATATTCCCAAACAAATGCAAAAATGTGCCTATCTGACTTACCAAAGTCTCTGGCTTCCAGTCTGTCTGGTTTGTAGGCTTTTATTCTGTCTCTTGGCAGGTGAGCTAAATAGGACAAAGGCATGAAGCCCCCTGCCACAGTGGCCTCCCCTTTGATGTTGTTTTCCAGATCTCTTAGAACGTTGGTGGTGTTCTCTTGCAGAGGGGTTCCAATGTGATTCTTCTCTCTCCCCCTGCTGAAGGAACGTTTGCCAATTATCATATCACATAGATAGCCACTTAAAGAGGAAAAGGGCATAGAAAAAGCCCTGTCGTTCCCCTCTACCTCTGTGTTCTTTCACTGTGTCCATTTGGGAATTTTGTCCACAGGATCAACACTGCATCGACAGTGAAAGGAGCCTGTGCACCTGAAATTCTGTGTGGAGAAGGAGCTGAGCAGCCACAAAAAGTAGCAAGGAGGACTAAATGACAACAGTTGTTACAGTCCTAACTAATTGATTCCATTCTACACAGAACACATGGAAACAAGTCTGTGTGGACACAATAATAACTATAGATAACTTCTATAGAGTAAAAAAGATTTTTTAAATGGATGTAAATAAAGATGAAACACCATGGATTTTACTTCACACACTGAAGAAAAACAGTCAGGTAAGTTTAGTAGCTGGATGTATTTCTATGGTCTATGCTTTCTGTGCAAGAAGTTACAGTAGGTGTTCCAGAGATCTCTTCATAGAATCATAGAATCATAGAATGACCCGGGTTGGAAGGGACCTCAAGGATCATGTAGTTCCAACCCCCCTGCCTGGCAGGGCCACCAAACATACACATTTACTAGATCAGGTTGCCCAGGGCCCCGTCCAACCTGGCCTTGAACACCTCCAAGGACGGGGCATCCACAACCTCCCTGGGCAGCCTGTTCCAGGGCCTAACCACTCTCCTAGTAAAGAACTTCCCCCTAACATCCAACCTATCTCTTCCAGTCCTAATCTCCAAAAACGCAGTTTTATGCAAACCTCTTTGTATGTATCTATGCCCAAAACAATCTTTCTTGCTTGCTTTTTTTTTTTTTTTCTATCCTTTTAACCAGAATCCTACTCTTGCTGATTGGTCAGGAATTATTTGGCTTTCTGAAGTAGTTTTTCCCAAAGGATTCCATCCTTTCCACCAATGGCTCCTTGTTCTGCCTCCTGAATGACAGAATGTGGATTAAAAGAACTAATATATCAAATTATGTGGTGGGGAAAGGGATATTCTGGATTAAAACTGAATTTTCTCTCCCTCACTTTGGTCTGTGTTCCACCTCCAACCATAACTCATTGCTTCTCTCCTCCACAGCACACAGGGTGTTCCAGACGGTAACGGGGTAATGAGATACACACGGGCTCTGAAGTTCTCAAAATGCAACTCTAGGAAGCAAAATGGTCCCACTGCTCTAATGAAGGTAGGGCATAAGGCCAACCTGGTAGAGAATTCATTTTGTTTTCCAAATTATTCCTGGCCGTTAGAACTTCTGAAAATATTACAAGGTGGACTGGAATCTCCAAAAAGATTTATTGTTTTACTAAAACTTCAAATGGAGCCAATAATCTATTGGCACTTCAAAAATAAACAACAACCAGGAAAGAACTGAATCCACTAGACATATAGTTTTATACTGAGGTGTGAATGAATGACTACGACAGGGTCTCTTGGAGTTTCTAGCTGAAAAGCAGGCTGGTTTCTGCTTAATTCCCAAGTCATGTATGTGTGCATAGACAAAGATGGTTGGTGCATCACTGACCAGATCTGCCAACATACTTTAGCCCTGACCTGTAAAATAAATTGCACTTCATTCAATCACTGGGTTTGGTCTCCTCTGAATTATAAAGATATGTCTTGGGCAAAATGGTGTGAAATTGTGCTGTGAATTTAGTCCATAAATTCACACCAATATTTGTTTTTATCAGTAACGGATCAGTCCTGGCTGTTCTCCTTACAAATGTAATCCCTGTGACAGAGTAACTGTTTTTATTTCCACTGAAAATAACTCTGAAAATTTTCAGTAAAAGATGGACCTGAACCAAAATACAGCTTCTAATCAGTTCTGTGCACCTTCTTGCCCTACAGCAACTGAAAAAGAATATTTTCTTTCTTTTAGTTTAACAGCCAAATTGAAAGTGACCTACAAAAGAGATAAATGGTTTCTGCAGAGTTCCTTTTGTGGTTTATTTAAGAAGATTTTAAAAATATTTATTTTAGAGTACTTTCAGCAATTTTTGTCTAGTCTACTTTTTCTAACATTTTATGGATAAGTGAAAGCAGTATGCCATACAGTATGCAAGGAAAAAAAGTACATATTTAATTGTGGCTTAAATAATGGCCTTTTCCATTTGTTAACACATAGAAAGAAAAGATGACTTTGGGAAGGACTGAACAGTCTGCTTTTTCAATTAAAATCAGAAGTAGTCCATAGTTACACCTTAGATCCCTAACGGGTCTAAGAAAAATCACCAAAAAGCAAACAAACAGTACTAGAGCTCTGAACGTTCATGTTTTCATTGTGTAAAGAGGCTTGTGAATCAAGTGAAAAAACTTATAAATGGTTCAGACAATCTGGAAGAGTGAAGTTTCAAAAGTCCAAGCAGTGGGTTCAGGACTAGCCCTTAGGATTTGTGTAGCAACCAGACAATTTATTGTGCAGGTTAGGAGTGGGAAATGTTAATCCTTCAGTACTGAGGAACCAGTGAAGCCGTGTTCAGTAAGTCTCATAGATGTGAGGATGTCACTACTGGCATTTAGAAGTGCTGTTTGGGCACAGTTTTCATTACTCTTTAAGGACTTCAAGGGTTTAAGTTGCATTTCTTCAGCAATCTGAGACTACTCCTTTGTACTGCATCATGTACTTGTCTTCGGAAGAGAACCTGCACCATCTGCTTGGCCACAGAGCTCACAAGTCTTCCAAATGCTGAAGGTTTTGCTCCACACTCAGATTTTCAAAAGAATAATCTCATATTTTTGGTTAGCATTTTCGTGTTGGCAGCAGGAGGCTCTGAGGTGCATAGGACACTGTTTATGCAGCCTACTGCCCTTTTTCCATTGTGCCATGGGATGGCTTCAGCACACAGTCCTCATTCTTCTGTTACTGGCAGTTGCTCTCACATTCCCCTTGGTAATAGCTGTGAGTAGGACAGCACGCCTTCTGGATGTGAACATGGTGAGTGGATAGATGCATTACAACCCAAGGTTCTCTTGAGAATTTAATTTTAAACCTAGATTAGCCAAGACATATACAGTGAAAATTAAAATCCAAGCTGATACTCTTGTCATAAATTAGAGTAGGAAGATTATATGTATAAAAGATTTTAAGTGTATATATTTTCCTTCTTCCCAGAATGTGGATGCCAAAATGTAATCCAAGATTTTCACCACTAATTGAGTCTCTGTTCTTTGTCTGTTGAGGTCAGAGTTGTAAAATGTCTTAAAGACGTTGTCTAGAGTTTCGGTTTTTGCTTTCTCAGAGGAGAGAATTGTTTTACAAGAATCTGTTCATTAGAAATCAGGTCTTCTCAAGGTGAATCCTGTGATCTTCTGAAAGACTATATTATCAATGGAAAAGGAATTTGTATTCAGATTTGTTTTCTCATATAATGAGAAAACATCTTTGGTTTTGTCTGATACTGAAAAAAAATATGTTATTTCCATGGCTGGGTATTTTATTACAGCTGATTTTGCACAAAATCTCAGGAACATTCAACAGGTAGATGATGTATAGCACTGAGCTGGATCTCAGAAGGCTTAGCCTCCTTCACACCTTCTTGGGGACTGCTGGTAAACCAGTATAATATTCTTGTGCCTCAGCTTTTCTGTTTGTAAATTAAAGATTGTTTTATTCCATTCCTTAGTAGATGGATTTGATATCTACCAGTCAAAAAAGAGTGTATTATCAAGCAAAGATGGAGAACATTCATTTTTCAAGGCACTGTTTGGCAACTCTTTTGATATTAGTCTAGTATTATAAATCATGTATGAAAAAAATGAAGCCAAATATTTAGAATTTTTCTCTTTTCAGACCCTCATCTTATCCCCAACAAGAATCTCTTCAAGTAAGTGACTAGTAAGAGTCTGAAATTTATCCTGGTATGCTATTTTTTATGAATATAAGAAAAATATGCACAACGAAATATATATCCAGAGCCTCCCATAATTTTATACTCTCTAGAGTAAATGACAGTATTTATTACCTGTTTTGAATAATTAAATTATTATCCTTATTTCCATAGCAGAGAAAATGTGGGAGAATCATTTTACAGAGCTTGCTCTGGATTGGCTAGTGTTCAAATGAAGGTAATTCTCCTGTCTCTGGATGTTTCTGACACTAGAACTATGTATTTGTTGCTTTTCTCTAAGAAATGAGACATCAGGGATCCAGTGTGATTATAAGATATAGTGCAAAGACTTTTTATTGGTAAATTTGGGTACTTAGAAAAAAAACTCATAAAAGAGATTACTCTCTTGTTATTCAAGCAGTGAAGAAGAGGGTTCCTTTTCACCTGTAGTGTAAGCTGCCCATCCATTTTTTTTTTCTGTGAGCTTGGCAAAAGCAGCTTAATTTGTCACTCTGACTCTTTTGGCTTTTGAGTCTGCAAAGTAGAGTTTGAACACCTCTTACTTCTTTTTCCCTTTCCTATTTTTGAAAGACAGCCACAAGCACTATGCTGAGCACAAATAAAGTCAGACTTTCTCCTGAAGAGCTTTACAGGTAAACACTTGAAAGACTAGACATTCTAGGAAATCCAGATGTTTGGAAAAACTTGAATGAAGAAAGGAGGATATCTTGGCTGAAGCTAGGCATGAATGTTTTTACCAAAATATGCTACTAAATTTAGCCTGGATGTCTCAACAAATTTCCCTTTGTTACCCAGAGATTTCTCACTATTATGTTTTAGGGACTCATCTGGTTCATAAAAGGGGCCACATGAACAGCTCTGGAGACCAACAACTCCACTTATTCACCAAGTGAGCTTCAAAGAACTGGAATACCAGTGCTTCTTGCCTCTAACTAGGGACAGAACACTTCTTGTAGTGTGACAATAATGTCTACATCCATTCATTTTTTTTTAATCTCTTCTTAAACAAAATCAAGTTAGTGACAATTCTGTTGAGAATCTCTTTGGGTTAGTCTACAGCCAAGTCGTCTTTGGACAATCTTATTACATACAGTGGTTATGTGTAGCTACTGCAGTCAGGGAAACTCTTGTATTCCTAAATGCATCAGACTGCACTGCTGTTTGGTTGCTCTTAAAATGAAGCAGCACTTGACGGTTCTTACTTTTTTTTTTTTTTTTTTTTTCCTGTCAAAATTCCCATTACTGGTCAAGAGCATAGTAACAATGCCAGGATTTGGGCACTGCTCGGGATTTGATCTGACCTCATGTCTTGATGTAAATCTCCTGAAGTTCATTCATAATCTTGCTGCGTTTGTGCCATGTTATGGAGGTGTTGGGAGTCTAATTCACCCCTTCCTGACTGTAATTTTATAACGTTGCAGTCTCGGTGTAAATCTGTGACTTCAGTGTAGGCAATTTTGTGGACGTGGCCTGGCAAGTCAGGTCTCCCCCTGAAATATGTATACTTGGGAGCTATATAAGCACAGTTAGAGAAGAATATACTCTACATTTGCACTACAACAAATGAAATAAAAAAGAAATACACAGTTCTGACTTTTTGGAGTATCTCTGCATTAATATCAGTGTGAGAATAAAATTTGGATCCTTGATTGTTTTAGATTTATTTTTATTCCATGAATTGTTTTAAAACAATTAACACACATTTAGAGAAGTACCTTTTAATGATGAAAAACCTGCCCAAACCAAAAAAGCAACTAAACATTTGCAACTTCTAAAACACTTTTTAGGGTTGTGTTATGGAGTGAAAAGCCCTTACGTATGGAGGTCTCAGAGGAGCTGCCATTCATTAATGTTTTAAACAGATGCTTCACTGAGCAACATATTTAATTAAATACACAACTGTTGTGCTTAAACAAGACAGATTTTTATTAGAGCAAGCATAAAGTCAAATTCACAGCAACAATTAACCAGACTTGTTTGTACAGTGTGTTTTATCAAACAGGTAGAGTAGCTTTTCAAAGACATTACTTTAAGCGTTGATCGTCACTAAAAGCCGCAAAACAAAGCTCAAGATCAGAGTGTGCTTGCAGCAACTGCATAAAAAATGTAGGTAGCTATTCTTTCTACAAGGTCTGATGCTATTTACATGGGAGTTAATAGAGAATGAATGAGCTTTTGTAGGTGTTGATGATATATGTATATGCATATATATAAGTATATATAAAATATGTATGTATATATAATTTTTATATGTGTATATATAAATAGTGTTTTGTGAAGATCATGAACAAGTGTATGGCTTAATTGCTTATGTTGTAAACAAGCAAGTAGGAACCACTTGCTCTTGGTTTCAATATGCAACCTATAGGAATGTTAAAAGAATCATTGACTACACACAAGACCCAAAGCCACAAGCCCTAATTACACCAAATATCATACAGGTATAGCCAGACCTAGAGTACACAGTGGCACCTTCACTTCCCTCAGCTCGCTGCCACAGGAACCTCATCAGGTTCAGAAAAATTGCCCTAGATTAAGACAGGAATTGCACTGGTGTTGTATCTGGTCTGATCTACTGACCTCGGTGGAGTTCCTCTAGTGTAAACAGTAGCTGAGCAATGTCAGGATCTCCATGTGGAAATATTCCTTTGAGAATATCATGTAAGAAAGACTGCGCACTGTCTTGCATTCCTTTGTCTTTTCAACAGAGTGCCTTGGAAGAAGCTATTTTCTTGCTCCTCAAAGAGCACAAGGTCCATAACTTCTTCTATAACGACAGAAATTGAAGGACTCTGTCTGAGTGAAGACTCTGTGCAAATTCAGGGAGAAGGCTGGGCTTCGTCTGCTGTAGCGTTGTGATGTGCGGCACTCTACAAACTACACGAACCACCAGAGGCATATTAGGATTTGTTTATTGCAAGAAAGGTTGAAAACATTTGCAGCTGTCATTCTTGCGTGTACTTGTCATTCCTTAGTGTTTATGTATTTGGGGTGTAAAACACACTACATCGCACACTTGTGTTTTTTCTGAGGAAATCTTAAAGTTAATTTAAGTCAATATTTATATAAATTAGAACTGTCTAGTCTTAAGGACACTAAAAAATGTTTCTGGAGATTCTGTCCCTGCTCTGCCACCTACTCCTTGTGTCAGCAGAGGGACAAATGTCTTAAGTCTTTTTGATTTTCCCAGTGCCTTCTAACTCCTCTTTGCTTCTGCATAATTTAACCTGTACATGGCTGGTGAAAGAATTTTTTTATGCTATGCAAACAGGACCTTGTTTTTTGTTGCAACAACTAAATAGCATTGTAATACAAATGATAACTTTACTATTTTCTATTTCATCAATAGCACTGGATCCACTATTTAATTTATTCAATATGCAGAGACCAGCCAAAGCACTATTTTTTCTTACCATGAAATAAATGACAATGCTGTAATGAAATACCATGAAATAAATGCTGCTGTAATTCTGATAAAAGGGATTTGTGTCAAAGCACTTGTTGCTACGTAGCCAGATAATGCTGCACATAGAACAAAAAATTTTATGGTTACCTTACGTATTTATTTTTTTAAACACCAAAAAACCCAGCTTTTCTCCATTCCAGGGCAACAGCCTATCAGATCGCCACAAGATAATTGCATTGTCTGGTAAAATGACTGAGTTGTTGCCCATGACAAAAATCTTTGTTCTTTTGGGAGCTTGTGGAGAAATTTTGCCCTGGGTGAAATTCTCAGTTTTGCTTAATCATTTGTTGTTGTTGATATTATCTGTATTTATAAGAAAAATTCAGAATAAGAATGGTAGTAGTTTCATAGTTTCCACAGATCAATAAATGTCTGAAACATAGAATATTTTGATAGCTTGTGCTCCAGATAATTAATAAACTCAGATTTATAATTTTGTATTTTCTCAAATAGTTTACAAAGGTCTAGAGAAAGATAAGGATGTTATTTTGCAGTTTTGATAGCTTTCTTTTTGATTGTTAGGCTGTAATTATGAAATAGCATGTATTCCAAGGGAGAGTTAAAGCAAGCTACCTTTGAACATGCAGAAACAGGGGATCCAGTTCTTTCGTATTTCTCTCCATCCTTTGCTTCCTCTGTGAAAGAACATTAGAGTTAAAAAGGAGAATAATGAAAGGTGTGAAGACTGCCAAGAGAGTTGCCATGGTTTTAAATGAAGTTATAGCCAAAGAAACCAGAAAAAACTCGACACAGGAGCAACATTAAGAAGTCTAAGGAATGGTGAATAATGTTATATCGGACATATGTCAGTATTCTGACCCCCTGAAAAATACAGGGCCCAGTCCTGGTCTTCTTTCAGATTTGACGGCAAAAATCCAATTTACTTCAATAACACAGGATTGGAACTTTTATTTGGAACCAGATTATATAATTATTTTAGTTGGCTGAGGTCTTTATTTTCATATTTCCCATAACTTCGATGTAAAATGACTTTTCAACAATAGATACAGTATACTATAGCAGGAGTATTCTTGTTAATAGCAGGAGGTGTCAAAGAATTCACAGTCTGCAGATAATTACTCTTTTCTAACTGCAATTATTACATGTAATTTTGAGAAGCAACACTGTCTTTCCAAGCTATGCTGTGTTTCACAGTACCATGCTGGATGCCTGTGCTGATAACTGAAAGGTCATAAGTATTTGAGTGCAGTCTCTATGTTATTTGTAAATTCAAGATACAGATTACTCCTGTATTAAAGATACTCCAGTAGTTAGCCAGTAAATTGTATTTCACTGAGCTAGCTTAGACATCACAGTAGCAAGAAAAAAAAAAAAAAACCTCCATCAGAGAGCAGCTCAGGAACAGAAAGATGTTACAGACAGAAAAGGTTAGCATTGCAACCTGGCTTGTGATTAGGATTTACTAAAATTGTATGAATAAGTAAGAACATAAAATATTAAAATTCTCCTTGACACTAGAAGTATTCCTCATAATAAAGTGATGAATGGAGTGGGGAACCTAAAGAAGCAGTAGCCTTTTTAAGCCTGTTTCCACAGAGATCATTACTATTATTATTATATTATTATTGTTACTATTACTATTAAATTTATTGTCAATGCTATTTATAATTTACATTGCTGTTCTATAGTGTCTGTAAACAAAATTTATACTTCCCATTTTTTTTCCAGGTTATCATGTTGTGTACCATGCTGTGTTTTAAAGAAATGAACATTTCACAAAACAATAGCCATAGTGCCTACAAGTATGGTCAGTGACATGCTTCTTCCTACATTAAATCCAAATGGGAAGCTTTGACAGACACAGCTATTTGGAATAAAGCTTCATCCTAATGCCAAGCATTTGCTGACATGGTAATTAAAGGGTCAATTGAATTTACTGGATTTAAGTTTTTACTAGGAAAGCAATTTTGATAATTTTTAATTTTAGTAAAAAAATTGTGAATAACTGCTCCGGTTATACATATTGAAGGATCATATTTTTAAAAATACGGAGATAATTCAAAACATATGGGCTCTGAAGAGTGCCTTTGTACACAACCTCTTCAAAACAGGTTCCATCAGTTCCATGGTATTTGCACTGCACTTTCCTGTAAACCACAACAGGCTGAGGTGAGTGATTGAGGTAACTGACGTGACAAGGTTGCTGCAGGCAGTCGCGTCCCTGGGATGACTGAGGTGAACAGCGATCCTCCAAGAGAGAAAGGACTCCTGCTGACTCAGGCAAACCAGGCAGCTCAGGTGCCTGCAAGACCTGTGGGACCTGGATGCCTTGAGTCACTGGGGTGACTGCAACAGCCCAGACACCCGCCCTACCTCGGGCGATCCACACTCTTCTGGCTGTTATGACAGAAACAGCTAAACACAGAAACTCCTGATTTCCATCCCTGGACATCAGCTGCAGCATAGAGATTACTAAAAAGGTCTGATCCTTGTTAAACTTTGGAGCTCTAAAAATCCTATCCTTGAGCTGCCTGAGGCCATTTCGTGTGGTTTCCCATCAAAAATCTCCCTAAAGATAATTGAAATAATTAGTGAGAGAGAGAGACTTTTTTAATTTCTCTGCTAAAGGGCCACCGCTTTGACTCCCACAGTAAGGTGATACTGCCATGGATGCAGAGACCTTCTGCAGGAGAAAGGCAGGGGGTAACCCGGGGACAGCAAGCGCTGCTGACTGTGGGCATGGTCCAAATGAGACTTTAGAGACAGCATAAATCCACACTGCTGACGGGGCTAGTGCGGAAGCATTTTTGGTGGTAATAGTGAAGAAAGAAAAAGACGTGATGAGTGGACCCAACTAAAAATCCAATACTGTTGATTTCTAGTTATTTTCATTCCAGATTTTCTGTGACCAAAATGTAACAGGGCCTAGGAAAGAGGTCCAAATGGTGTTCTGAATGAAGTATAATCATTTTTATTTCCTCAAGCCAAAAATATATTTAGCCTTGGTACAATAAATCTATCATCGTACTGATGGGAGCAGTGAATAGATATTGCAATCAAAGCGCATATTTATGAAGTGATAAAGTAACTATCTCCAGAAGCTAGTGCCTCCAGCTCAGTACAATCTTTTTTTTTTTTTTTTTTTTGAAGTTACAATGGTTCTGGAGACTGGACAGCTCCTGGCTTTGTTTCTCTTTTTTTCCAGCCAGTGCAAGAGAATGGGCTTTGGGCAAGAAAATTAGTGAAATGGTGAAAAAATAAAGAGCAGTTCGAGTAAAGTCTGCCCTCTAGTTTACCCTTTTATATTGCACCAAGCACTGCACTTCATACCCAGTGCTGTCAGGATTTAACATTCCATGGAAATAGATTTCATTGCTATTTGTTCCATTGCTTCCTCTTATCTTTGTTTGTATTGCATTAAGATGAGAAAAATAGTAATGTGCTGCACATTTAACCACCTACTTGACATAAAAAATAGCAAATCTCCATTAAAATATTTAATTAAATATATTTTTTTTTTTTCAGTATGAAGCAGACATTTTAGTCTAAGCTCATTGAGTCTTACAAGTATTAAATCATGAAGGGGAAGTTTCCTCTATTACACTGTGGGACGTGTAGTAACACAGCAGCCAGTCTTAAGTGTTGCTGATCATCTCTAGGGAGGTGTTAAACAAGCTCCACTCTCACTGCAACCATTGATTTGTTTTGGATTGTTTTGGATTTTTTTACATCTGCTCAGGCTGTACATCGTAGTTAAAGGAAGTGAGAATAATATCAGTGCACCAAGAGAAGATTACTTTTCCACCTGGCACTGTCAAGAATGTTCATGTGTGCAAAATCTTTCATATTACAAGTCATTCCTTTATCTTATTATCCAGTCACAACAGAGACCTGGTTTGCTTTTCTCCTCCTTTAAGTTTGATAAGAATGTCTCATACAAAAATTAAACAAGTGTTCTCTCAGAATGGTCTGGTGATACAATTGTAAGATGAATTTTTAGCGTCTCAACTCCTGGAACTGTGAATGTACCGAACTTTTTATTAAATGTTCTTATACAGCTTGGATGATCTCTGTATTGAAAACTGTAATGAAATTCAAGATGTGCATACAGGGCTGAACAGCCTGGAGCGAATTTGGTTGTGCAAGAGAGGTTTATGATGAGGGAGGATGAGAATGAATTAACACTGAAATTGTATTATATCATTCTCAGTAGGAGGAGTATACTTTAATTGACCTGTGCACGAAAAACAAAGAAATGTTAATAGCCTTATTTACTGAAAGATATAAGCTATATAATATCTTTGTCTGCCTCTAACATGGAATATACATTATATTCAAACACTTATGGTTACAGTCTTCTTTATTCCTTCCCTCTTAACATAACAGAATCAACCAGAGCTTAAACCACACTGGGTGATACTGTGACAAGCATCAGGGTGTACCCACACACTTCAGCAAACATTAAAGGGGTTGAAGGCAGGAGTCTGGGACGACTTTTACACCCTGTGCAATCTACTGATTCCTCCAGGGTGTGAGTGTGTCAGGAATATGGGAACTGGGAATCAAGTCTCTTAAAAAGCAAATGCAGAAGGAGGTAGAAATATATACATATATATGTCTCAGTGCTACAATGACAACTGCTCTTTCAGCAAATCAGAGTCAAGGAAAGATTGATGATGTGCAAAATTTTACTTATAGATTTGTCAATGTATTCCATAGCATTTCTGATTTATTTGCAATGCTGGCATCATCCAATTCAGAGTAACTTTTCCAGATATTTGTATATGAATCGTAACATGTATAGCTGTTGAACACTAGCCTCTCTCACTTTTCCACTTTGTATTCATGTCTCCTTGTCACTTTGCTGGGATATCCCCTCCTTCTTCTCTTTCACCTGTGGCTCTGAGCTTGTTGTGCTCTCCTCCTTTCTCTGTCTCCTCTCATGCCACTCCTGAGCACTGCAGATCTTGTTCAGCAGCTCCAGGGAGGCTCCAGTTCCTCCGTCACGATGCCTAAAGTCATGTTACTCCAGAGGGAGACACTGGAGGTGATAGCTTTTATTTTGTGGATGATTTTGTGGATTTTCCCCAAATGATAAAGAAATGTGACCGTAGCCTATAAAGTCTTTAATGATAGCAGGAGTTTCTTTAACCCAGACAAAGCCATAATGAAGGGCAGTGGCTGAAAGCTGAAGGCAGATATATTAAAAAAAAAAATCTTTATTTTATTTCTTAATGGTGTGGATAATTAAGCATGGAGAGAACTTGCCTGAAGTGCGGATTTTTTTGTAACATCAGATCTTTCAATGAAAAATCAACACAGTTCACAAAGATACTGTAGTTCTAAGAGAAATTAATTTCCTGCAGCAATTTCTTAGAGCAAGGGCTTCTGCCACTGAGGAGGATGACTGGATGGTCACAATGGGTCCTTCTAGCTTCAGCTATCAATTAATCATCAGGAAGTACGTAGTCACCATTTAACAACTCTCCTCTTTAGTTCTAGCCCATTCTCTTGTCTTACATTTATCTGCAGGCTATGATGAGTGTTACTAGAAACAAAAGGAAATATTTTCCAGCAGATGCAGATATTTCATATAATACAGCACGAACAGAAAAAGCAAAGCTATTAATATAATTTCTGCTGATTTTTCATAACCTTGTCAATACTGTCACAATCGCGAAATTACAGATAACCCAAGGATGGCCTATCCACACTTCAGGTTATGATATTTCATGATCGACATCTGTGCACCAAAGAAAAAAGAAGAAACAATCCTCCCAAAACATCCTCCCCAATAGTTTTCTGCAATAATTAAATGTATTTTTCTTAAAAAAAAAAACTGCAAAAAACCTTTGGACTAGTTGATCAATAAAAAGCTTGTAATGCATCTCAAAATGTTAGATTTCCATCCTGTCACTCCTGCATGTAGCCAGTATTTTCACCCTAATTAAAGTATATGTTCCAGAAAGGCACCAACTGGAAGACACTAGCATGGATCAAAGGCACTGACTGTAAGAATTCAGACATGCATACATCTTCCCTCATTAACTTGTTTCAGTGACTAATCAATTAAAAGTGTATGTTTTGCTTGTGCTCTTCTAGCCATTGGTTTTATAGTCCACCCATTCTTATTAGTTTTACTTCTGTTCTAATATCTACAAACGTATTAGTCTCTAACCTAATATCCCCGACATCATGACAGTGTAAACCATGATGTGGTTCATCGACAGGCTCAGAAAACATCTGAAATCTGCACTTTTCTTCTGAATCTTGTGATAGCTGACTACAGAAAAACTTAATTTTCCTACAAAACCCCACAGAAGTCATAGGATTTGGGATCCACTTACCCTAGTAACTTCCAGGATCAGAACTTTGTGCAAAGACTGCATTTAACTCCCCTGGAGACAGATTTGGGTAGTAAGGGCTGTGAATCTTAATGTCAACTTTTGATGTTTGCCTTTCCCTGTCCCACCTGCACCAAGCAGAGATGTAATGGCAGTCCTTCTTCTTAGGTAAGTGCAAGATTAAGTGGGACGTGCATTCATAAGGATCCCAGGGAAGAAAGAAAGAAAACGGCATGACTGCTCACAGCTCTGCCGCAGCTGGGGGAGCAGTGACCCCTGTAAGGGCTTTGCAGTGTCGCATTTCTCATCTGTGATTACCTTTGCACTACTGCTGTACACTCAACTGAGAGTACTTTGGTGATATGATACAGCTTGTAATCTATTATCAGGACTAAATTGCTATCTAATGCTTTTTTTTTTTTTTTTGCAATCATTTACCATAAAATAATTGCTTTGCTTAAGAGGAAAATGGTATCATGCTCATTATATTCTCTGGCATATTGGAGGTTTAATCAATTTTTCTTTAGTCAGAATATGAGGAGATCTGTAGAAGTGTTTTCTGACTATTGTGACCATTTGTACAACTGTTTGTTATACAGTTTATCAATATTCTTATATGTTTCCTGATATTTTCCGCTCCTCCCATCCCATGCTTTACTTCTGCTTTAATATTTTTGTGAATAAATTCCATGGTGGAGTAATTCACTGAACATGCAAGAAAAATATTAGTAAAGGAAAGCAATGCATAAATATTGCATAAATTCCATATATTTGCTTCATGCCCTGAGGACACCTTTATTTGTGCTAGATAGTGTCTCACGAACAGTTCCAGTTCCTGAAGTATGTTTGTTGTTTGACTGAGCAGCTGTATTCCAGGATGGTCACACATGAAACCAAGCAAAATACATTAAAACAACTCCTCAGGGCACCATAAACTTTTAAGGCCCAAATCCTGGTGTCCTGCTCATGTACAACTCCCAATGATGTCAATGGAAGTTTCATTAATGTATCTGAAAACAGATGACGTCCTTCATCGTAGCAAGGGAAAACGTGAACCCACAAAGTTTTGATGAAACCAGAAAGTGCAGCTTGTGAGAGGAGCAACCTGAGGACTGTTAGTCCCAAATCAGGTACAACTAAGATGCCAGCATTATTCTATTGCTTAGCAGTCAGAGCAGCATTCTAAAAAAAATCTCTGCTTTTCTATAGTTTCAGTTCATAGCTTGAGGGGGATAAGAATCATGTCTGAAATACCCTGCTTGTCCCAGCTTCCAGCTGGTCTAGCTTCATGCATTGGCACTATAGGCATACATAGTGAAGTCCAGAGGCTTTGCAGGCATGGGGCTCTTGTCAACACACATTTCATAAATTGATGTCCACCCAACTCAACCTGGAGATCCACGAGCCGTGTCTGTTTTCCTCCCCGTGTTTCAGTGAGCCACCTGTGGGAGCAGGCAGCAGCAGCTGCACAAGTGTGTTGTCTGAATCCACCTTATGAGCTTTTGACATCCAGATTGGACTCGGTGGTCAGTGTTCACAAGTAGTTGCTTCTGGAGATAATTCATCTTATATTTTATTTGAATCGCTCTCTGGAGGCACTTGGTCCTCTTCATCTGCTCTAGAGAAAGACAGGGGAACTAAATTCCCAAAGGAGGCACACATGGCAGAGTGAACCTAGAACTGAATGTTTACTGCACTGTAGTTTTCTACCCTAGAATCAGCTACAAAGTGGATGTACTGAGTTGAAAATAAATTATCTACACAAAGGAGGCACACATGGCAGAGTGAACCTAGAACTGAATGTTTACTGCACTGTAGTTTTCTACCCTAGAATCAGTTACAAAGTGGTGATAGTATGAGGATGTACTGAGTTGAAAATAAAGTATCTACACATTAGCTGCTGAAACCAGTT
>NW_010103293.1:0-31676 GCF_000699245.1 Pterocles gutturalis | reverse complement strand
GATCATATTTAAATTAAACAGTTAATTTGGGGATCTTCTGTGCTCTTGGACTTCCTAAGGTGTATTCAGGACCCATTTTCCATTTTTTTCCTCAAATCCAAGGAGTAGATACTTTCACCAATAAAAATACATGCTAAAAAAACCCACACAGTCAAGATTCTCAGAAAATACTATGATTCTAGCTTCATAAAAAATACCTGATGTTGCCAGACAGGCAATAAAATAATGGAATTCAGTAAGGCTAACATTGGGTGCTGACGGGTTTTGGACAGTGACCTGGTTACTGTCATCAAGAAGGAGCAGCATGCACTGGAAGCCCTCTACTACTAGTCAGACAATAAGGCAGGTCTCAATAAATTAACCTAATTGACTAGCCTGTGAAGGCTGGGGATTTTAGCCTCCTGGAGCCTTTACATCACAAGCCAATTAAATCTAGGAAGAGGAAGAGGTGAGGAAATTCTACATTACAAGGGAACTAAACAAAATATCCTAAAACGGTTTTATCCAGGTCCAGACAAGTGCCTCTTGAATACTTCAACAATAGCACAGCAGCCTTTAACTTTTTTAAATTTTGGTTCAGTTAGAGACAGAAATATTCCTGGTGGTTTTAGGGCCAACATTTAAGGCAGCAAGCCATCTCCTCCCTTCCCTGTCACCCAGGTCAGAATTCGATTTATTTTCTGAATCTCCTCGTGAACACGAGTATTATAAAATTTCCATGTGTGGCTTTCACACAAGTTCACCAGTGTGCCATGGATAGCAGTGGACTATGTGCTAAACGAGATTATAAATTTAAGAAACGAGCCGCTGCTGAGCATCCATCATTACACTTTCTTCACCGCTGTCTGCCATGCAGAGCTCAATTTACAGCCACTTTGCCATTTGCTTCTATCTTCTTCCAATATTCTAATAGTGACAAACGTATTTCTAAAGGATAAAGCAAGATGACCTTTGAAACACAAACATTTAGGATGATTGTGAGACATTAGCCAAAGAAAGGGGAAAAAAATCAAGTGATAGGACAGACACTCCTCCTGAAATGCCTCAGCCATGATGCTATTCTTCATGTTCACTTTTCTCCTCAAGAATAGTCTGAACACTGGCAAAGGGGATTTCCTTTAATTAAGACAACTCTTTGGCATAAGTAAGATATTTTCCTTTCTTGCCTATTATTCCATTCCCTCGTGGCTCTTTGCATCAGCCATGCCACTAGATAAAGGAATAAGTAACAAATGGTTGTCTGCAGCCAGAAGCAGAGAGTGAGTCTGCAGTGGGGGTACTGATACAGCTCCCACAGACAGAGGCTGGCTAACAGGCTCAGCTCCCACCTCTGCAGGATCCATCAAATGGATCCTGTGTCTGAAAATCCAAGACAGAACTGAAAATATCCTCCCTCAGGTTCTGACCCTCCAGTACTGCACATTAAAAGATCCTTCCCATAACATTGCCAGCTGCAAAGCCACACAGAATTTTCTTTACACTACATAAAACCAAAACAACACTGCAAAAGAAGTCACTACAGCCCCCCTGACCTGAAGAAAATAAACCTTGACTTCCAAATCAGCCATACATTCAGAGAACAACCGCTTACCTGTGCACTCTTCAACTGTCTCTCCTGTTTCAGGTGACTGGGTGACCTCTGTTGGCCCCGTAGCCATGATATTTTCACTGAAATAGAAATGAAAGCATCAGTTAGATCTTAGCCCACCTTTGCAGCACAATATGGTCCCACCCAGCATGAAGAAAGACCATGGCTGGATCCTTTCTGAAACGGCATACCCAAACGCTTATCCCAAACATGGCTTGCACTTTTTTTGCACTTTGGCCAAAGAACTTTTCCTCTTTTTTCAGTAACACTTATTTCTCCAGGCAAAACTAAGAAACCAGTCTAATCTCTCACCAGTACCTCTCTCTTTTTAGGAAACCAGGATCAAAGCTTGCATTAATGAAAGATGTCATTAAATGTGTTCAGCAAAGACTGTAAAGCTTCCCAGTCTCAGAATAATGAACCTTTATGATTGCTAGAGAGTGACAGCTCCATGCTACTGTAAAAAACATCTTAACTAAGTGCTCTGCTGCTGAGAGTTCATGTATTACACTGTCCTCACAGCAGGCACCAGGCTAGTCTGTCAGCGTCATTAAAATTAGTTAAGCATCAGCACTGAAGCATCATCCTGGGCTAGGCTACATTTGTGGAAACCAATAGATCAAATTTATTTTGGATCCAGTGCAATCAGCTTTTAGCCACAAGCTTTGAAACCTTATCGCAAGCAGGGCTATTGATCAACCAAATTAGCTGACGGCATCATCTTCCTCCCCGATGAAAACAAAAGTTCAGCCTAGTTTTAAGATCATTCAATGTTAACTGGCTCCGCTTTGTATTTTCCAAGACTCCTAAATGGGTGTCTGTCAGAGACAAAGGAATTAAGCAGCAGACCACAAGAGTTTCAGTACAAATGTCAAACAACAATGGAAATGTGACAGTTTGGGAGGGCAGCTCATAGATACTGTCCTGTGTTATGGAAGATGCCTAGGTGATGCATAGTTAGCAGTCCCAATGTGTCAGGACTTAAAGAGTAAGAAATCTTCACAAACAAATGAAAATACACAGAAACAAATCCTGCTCCTTTTTCTGCATACAAATAAAAAACTAACAATTTTCCACTTCAAAGTGGTATAACAACATTGCCAAGCTAAGTACGTCAACAGCAAGATTATGATTCTAAACTATTTTAGCCAATCAGTAAACTATTCTATTTCCTCTGTATCACCCACATGCTCTATAATCTGCCATGCCCAAAAGCTCTGGGACTTTCCTGTGAGCCCACATCCTCAGATAACCTTAAAAGTGCACAAAAATCAGAGGCAGAGGTGATGGCATTGCCAAAAATAAAAGCAGGTGGGGAGCAGACTGTGGAGGTAAAATAGACAGGGCTCCTGCAAAAAATAGACCGCGGAGTAAGCTTTCCCTGTAATAGCCACACCGATACGCAAACTGTCATGCTGCTGAACTGTAGGCAGAAATGGAAGAGACAGACAGACTGCAGTTGTCTTCTGTTTTATGGCAGATCAGCTGTGAGCAGTGAACACAGGAGTCCATTAAGACACTCTAGCTATAAATAATCTCATCTCAACTTGCTCAAATTAATGAAAAAGCTATGGCAGCGACCAGGACTGATTACACCTTTTCTAAATAAGGTGCATTGAAAATGTCTTTGAAATAATTGTAAACAATATTGAGAAGTAACAAAAATTAAGACTTTTAAGATTTTCCCTTTTGGATGATCATAACGATTCAACTCTTCTCCCTTTTCCCCCATGTCTCATCAATTACACAGGACAATGTCTGCATTTCCTGTATATTTTTATTAAAGTGGTCACCAGCAGACTTTCTCATAGATTCTTCCTGTATTAAAAAGAAATTTGGTTCCAGTTTTCCCCCTCAACTTTATATACCATGCATATTGATTATGTTAGATTTTTCTTGAGGGAAAGGAAATGTATTTGAAATAAAATATCAAGAAAGCACTCCACAAATTTACAATTACAAACCAGCAAGTCCCCAGACTTGACCTTATTTTCACAGAAAGTGAGTAGACCTTACATTTGGCTCATTTAGACCTCTAACTTCTGCTTTAACCACCTCCAATAAAATCAAAGCGAAAGAAAATATTGCTTACAGATCCAGCTTTGTTTTCACTGGCTCTACATTTATTTAAATTATTTCATCATCTCAGCTGCTCACTCAGAGTCTTTCCAGCCTTTAGAGATATTTCGACTGCTGTGTTTATTCCAGCTGCAAACATTTCTTTCCAATTGGTATGTCTTTTATACAACTAGAACTATAATTTCAAAGCAGTTCAGCTCTGAGGCAGTCTCTTCACAGTTAAATCAGCTCCTGCATTAATTCGATTTTATAGTTGAGTTCTCTGGGGCATCTGGAGGTCAAGTGCCAATTGCAAGGGTGCATCAGTTGTTTGCAAATGTGCCCCATTTAGGACCTAATGGTTTGGTGCCTTTGGATACCTCATCACAGCAGCATCTTTTTCCAGTGAACTGAACAGTGACTTGAGGTGAGGGAAACCACAGATTTTTCCAAGCTTTAAGTGAGTAAGTATTGAAATTACAAGAAAAAAAAACGTATTTACACCAAAGTGTAAGTTCCATCATTAAAAGCTTGATGATATACCTGAAAGAAAGATAGCAATTAGATGGCATTTAGACTTCAAATTCTGGTGGCAGTGGGTTGTACTTTACAGAGAACAGCTAGCAAATGCTCTGGGCAACAAACCCTAGCCTGAGGATCAGCGTAATGGAGAAAAAGAGGACAAACACATCAATACCAACAAATGTGAGTGCACAGGCATTAACAGATCGAACCTTCAGACGTTCATCACTTCCAGGCCTTAATGACAGCTGGCAGACGCAGTGTCAGGATGTATCAATACCACGTACGTTCAGTTCCATCAGCTGTACTATCCATGTGCACCCTGTAAGCTCCCCCAGAGCATTCACCATTAGAGACAAAGTTTGGAACAAATACTGCATGCGTATCAATTTTTAGTAATAAAAATATCAGGTTAAATAAATGGCCTTTTGGAGCAGAATTTTGGATACTTTTCAGGCTAGGAGATGCTAGAGGATGGCTTGGAGGAGGAGATCACAGAGGGATGAAGGAGACCCTCTCTTCAGTGGGGGAGCAGCCACAGCAGAGCAGCAACAGATTGATACCTGCGGCCAAGGCAGCAGAGTTGTCAAGTCCCAGCTACTCTTTGCTTCCCTCTAGAAATAGCACAATGGGCGTATTTCCACACTCTACAACCTTCTAATCATGTTCTAAATCCTCTTTCAAAGAGTATTTGCAATCCCCGCATACGCACAGGCCTCCTGCTGCAGAGGTACAGCACAAACAAGACGCTGGGTCTGTGCTGGACACCTTGGAGCCAGGGCTGGCCCTGCCCAGCAAGTCCACTGCAGCAATTCCTGTGTCAGGCCATGGAAAAGACTGAAAGCTGACTGAGAGCAGCACGGACTGACTACATGGTGTTCACTTCTCCTCGCACAGGGTGATGGGCTGGACTATTGCATATATGAGTTAATGAAGTACTTGCAAACAGTGAAGTGGCTTCCTATCCAGGTGCAATCACAATAAACCTGACATTACGAGATGCTATGTGCATTGCCAGGGTGTATTTTAAAGCAATAAAAAACTCCTACAAAGTTGCAGGGCTTGCTCTACTTTCAAAGCAGGCACAGGACCCAGTTAGCAAGCGTGACTGTCCTGGTTTGGTGGTTTAGATCTAGGCTCCCTGCTATCCCATACAAAACTTCCACTAATAACCCCACCATGCTGCAGTCGCTTGGAGCTCTTCAACTCATTAAAGGAACTAATGAGTCTTAAGAGAAAAAAAAAAATCTCCAGGAACAAGAGAAGTATCCTTGTTTCCTTTTTACAAACTGGGGCAACTGGACAGATATTTGGAGTGCTCTGTGGGAGGGCAGTGATAGGGCAAAAGAAACAAAGTCCCAAGGTGGTGTACTGATCATTCTTTTTTCCCCCGCTGACTACATTACTGAATATGTACATCATGGGGGGAGAAATGCTAAAAGAATAAAAGACAATTCCCTTTCACTGCTTGGTTTGTGTATTTAAGGACTCCTGGAAAGTTAACACTGTACAGGACCCGAATTTCCTCCAGTTAACAAAGGCCCAAGACAAACAGAAACGCTTTCTGCCCAGCCTCAGAAAAGAGACACAGCCTCCTTGCTGGCTCTCCAGCAGAGCAGAAGACTTGGAGACTGCACAGCAGGCAAGCTCCTACCCCACCTTCAGTGTTTCTTCAGCTTCAGTCCCATGGCTCTGTATCAGCATTCTGGAAGGCCTTATGACAGAGAGCTCAAAGGAGATGCTGAACCCTGAACAGCCTCTTTCCTATCAAATAAATGCTTGAGGAAATAAAGACTCAAGAATACGAGGCACTGCATTCAGTCAGCATCTTCACAGCCTGTAGAAGATGGACAAGGGTAAGTAGCCAAGAGAAAGAGGTGAAATTTTTGCCTGGAGCTTTTAAAGACCAACTTCTTTCATGCGACAAAAATAATTTGAAATCAAGCTTATGCTCCAGATTTCAGGACACACACTTTGCACAGCAGAATGGATCAGCATAGGCAGAAGCATTCCCCTCATCTGCTCCCCTAGGCCAGCACCCTGCAGCCAGCCTCCCCCCAAAACACATTTCAAGCTACCACACGACCTCAGAGAAAGCCCCTCTATTCATCCTGAGCACCGAGTTTCAAAAACACACAGAATGAAGGATGGTTTAGTATTCAGATTACATTCTGCAGTAAAAGGTCACTAACAGGTTAAATTTTTAGTCTGTTTTATTAAAGCACATTAGAGGACTTTGTTCTAACAAAACATGGTGTATTGCTTACCTCTCGGGGAACCCTACAAGCTAACTATCAATGAACTTGTTAATCCAACGACAGTAAGTGAAGCCTACCCTCTGCAACAATATGGAACACGATTCCAGAGTCAATCATAAAGCAGTAGCAGAGCCAGCAAGATTTCTATTCAATTTTCATATCCCTTGAGCGTATCAGAAACTCAGCAAACAAAGCTCCCTTTGCTCTCCATGCAATGAGCGGAGCAAACTCCACTTCGAGGTCCATGATCAGGGAACACACTGAATAGGGTGGGATCCCACAAACAACTTTGCTGAAACTGGGTATGACCCAACATGACAGCAGGAACTGGGATCTCACCTTGCACAGCTGATCCCACTGTATTCTTCCAGAGTGTAGCATTTCTAGGATGAAATTCCCAGGTTTTTTGACAGTCCCTAGCTGGTATGTCCCTAGCCAGACCATGACTGTTTTAGGCAGACATAAGAAAATAGCACAAGCAGCAGTTTACATGATGACTCTTTCTACAGCCTCCACTGATAACAGGGAGGGGAGGAGTTCACAAAGTTAATGAATATTGCTCTTGTAATTTCAACGGGAGGAGGGAAAGTTATTAGAAAGTTTAGGGTCCTTTTCCAAGAATCAGAGATAATACAGAAACAGTAGCCATCAAGAAGTCTGGATAAACAACTAGATAATATTTAATATCAATAAAGATCGAGTAGGGGGGTCATAATTCCCCATAGAAAGAGACAACATTCAGCTCCTGCCCTTGAGGAGATACACAGAGCAAACAACCATTCACATAAAGAGATCTATTCACAGCTTTCACACTTCGCATGCAGACAACATCGCCTCACCGCCCTCTGTCCCCACACCTTGGCTTCTCGAAGAAGGCTTGCCAGAAGACAGGTCCCAATGTGCTGAACTCTTCTCACCTACACTCTGCTTTGGGAAGCCTCTGTCTGACAGCGATTCTGAAGGATTTCTGCTATTCAGCAGAGCCTGAAGCATTATGTGCTGCCCTCCTAGTGAGTGTGTGTAACACTAATGGAAAGCAGCTGGTGGGCTGAAACCGACTTTAAAAAAAAAAAAAGTAACAGGAGGAAATGCCTTTCATACAGTCACACAGGCTCAGTCTGTAATTGTGTGAGAAGCCAAATGCATAAGAAGGGGGAAGGGCAAATGAGACAGAAACAGTCATGAGCTACTACAGAAAGCAGTGGGAATGCACTCCGTGAGCAGTCCAGGGACTGAGAGAACAAATGCCCCTGTCCCCAGCGTCCTGCCCCATCTCCACAGACTCCCCACCCTCAGCAGTCGTGCCATTTGCTAAATCACTGCAGAACGGTGCCCCTGCACGTGGGGACATGACTGCAGCATAGATGCACAGACCTGCGCTACTTTAAACCTGAGGCAGGTACCAGTAGCAGAGCAGCTGTTAGTTTGTACTCAGCTTGAGGGATCAAACTGAAGTCCTAGGTACCACAGGTTTGCAACACTTGGCACCCATGCCAGACGGATTAGCCTGGTTTGGACACGCCACTTCAAGCTGTCCTCATACCCTAATTACTCTGCAGTGCTTATTAGCATGACCTTGTGTAGTTGCTGTCAGTGAGTGGATCTCCACTGCAAGTTTGTATGTGCTCAGACAATAGAGCAAATATCTGCCAGTCTGCCAAAAAGCTAAATGAAATGTTTCTGAATAGCCCATCCCCAATAATAATTTATCATGTTGTTTTTCCAGTGTGTTTTCTGGTCTGCACCAATCAGAAGAAACGTGACAGAACTTTGCTCAAATCAAGACTGGCAGTAACATGGTCACAGTCTAAGCACACGCAGGAGCTCAGCCAATATTTTGGGCCCAGACTGCTTCCATTTTAAAAGGAATGTATGTTAAATGACCCAGCTGAATTGCACAATTTGGCATTAGCATAGGAATAAGTCACTGCTTTTCCCATGTAGTAAACCTTTTTCTTTATACTACCACACTGGGGAAATTTGAGGAAACAGCTGGAATGAGGATCTTCTTCCACTCTTCCTAAAAAGAAGTAAAAGAAGCAGCAGAGTCATCCAGCACCATGCGAAGGAGCCAGTACGTTGCCAGCAGCAGAACACATTCTCACATCTACTCGACATGGATACATCTGGAGTAGTTGGGAAGGAGGGGGAACATGCATTTAAAAATCAACAAGGATGTAACCAAAGGCTGTCTTTGCCAGTTAGGGAGCTGCACCCCCTGAGCATTACTGACTTTGGAAACCATTTCAAGAGCAAAGCAACAGGAAATGTCAAGCTGCTATCACTAAACAGCAGACATGCCTCACGCTAGCAGAGTCAAGATGTCAGAGAGTCAAGTGTGGGAATAAAAGTAAAGCTTTCTGTCTCTGCCTCTTCATGTGGCAAATCCACCAAATATTCGTAATCTTCCATCCCAGACCTGGGTGGTGGGTGTATCTGCCCACCATTTTCTAGCTTGTGTGTGTGCTTTTTACCCCTCTCCAAACTCCTAATTATCTTGTTCTTCCTGTGGCCCCCCCAGCATAAAGTTAGATGACTAACAACTGACTTGTGGTGTGCAGAGTCCTGGGAGTCCACGGGCTGCTTCGCAGGGACCAGCAAAAGGTAGCTGAGGAAAGGAACTGGCTTCAACGTGCTCTACAGGGGATTGAAAAACTGCATCTCTGAGAAAACTCCGTGGAAATTGCCAGTATCTGCAAACTGTGAAGGTGACAATTATTAGTTTAGACAATAAAATATTTGAGACACAGATCATCTTGCAAACACCTCCTTGCAGATGGGGACTGCTGGGCTGGGACTTGGGAGAACTGGCTGGTTTTCCTGGCTCTATCACTGGATAACAGGGCAAATTACTGGATTACTGACAGTAGATAAGTTATTTATCACTCAGCCTTGAGTTTCTTTACCTGTGGAATCAAGACAGTCACACTGAACATCTGGAAAGCTTAACGAGCCCTGCGGAGGAGCTAAGCACTGCTTCCACTATGGGATACCAGCATGCTGGGATGGTACCAATTGCCACTGCTATCAAGTGCTACCACTACACAAAAGATAAATAACAAAGACCATAAAATTTCACAAGAGCAGACTGCGTATCTGCCATGCCCCTATATTTGAGACTCACGCCGATTTCCAAGATCTTATTCTCACAAAACATGAAGAATCATTACATCCTGGGCCTGAAAGAAAGAGTCTGGAGACATTTTTACCAAATTAAGCTGTCTGAATATTTCAGGGGACATGAGGATGAAACAATAGCAAACTGAATGCCAGAACTGAAACATGGGACTTTAGGCTATGTCTAAAGTTTTCTTTTTTTAAAAGGTTTTCAAAAACAGTCACTTATCCTTCAATCTGTGGGTTAAAGAACAGCTTAAGGATGGGAAAAAAATTAAAAAAAAAAAAAATCTTCCAGTACATGAGTCTTCCCAGGACACATTTATTCTAAGGGTAGATAATAAAGATATCTAATGCCCAAGAATTCAAAGTGCACTGGAAAAAAACGAGAGGCTAACAGAAATTTCCAGGGCTAACTGTGCTACAAATTTTCACTCTGAAGATTAAACTGTCATAAAAACAGTCAACCATCTTTTGGCTATAAGAGAGCAAATAAAATGCAAGCTTTGTGGTCTCAGAGGCTTTGGCAGGAAGCTCAGTAAATCTCTCTTCATGTGAAGTCCCAAAACCTCGTTGGGGCAACATCTACTGCCTGTACACACACAAAAATAAAAACAAAGCCAGCTCCTTCCTATGTTGAAACATACTGTGTGTCTGGCTGGCTAAACCCCCTGAGCTCCCAGTGCCCGTATTTCTGGAATTCAGACCCCATTTTGGCTGCCGATCAAGGAAGGTCTGGGGCAGCTTCCAGGCTTGCAGAAGCAGCTCTTCTGGAGCTGTGTGGGGACTCTGAGGGTCTCCCTTCTTCTGCCGTAAAGGAAATCTTCTGCTGTCTCTGCTCTCCTCTCCTGGCTGCTCTCTCTGGAGCCTGGAGTTAGGCAGATTCTGAAGCACGCTTGGTCTTGAAGCACAGAGAGAACTGTTGGAGCCAAGGGAGATCATGCACATGCTTAAAGCAGTCCCTGAGCTCTGTCCCAAGGGCATCTGTTGACTTTTTCTCTTTAGTGTGAGCAACCACTAACAAGGCATCCTCCTTCTCCAGGATTCCAGCCTCAAATACCTCTCTAAAATAGGATCATCTGAAATAAGATTATCTAAACTAACACTGGTTTGCACCAATGGAATATCAAGCTGTCTTCAACTGTGTTTTCAAGAACACGGTACGGTAGCACCAGGGAGCAGAGAGGGTACATGGCAGCAGAAAAACCCAGGAGGGTGACACCAAAGGTCAGGATGGAGTACTGACAAGTTGGTGTTGGCGAAAAAAAATCAGACGGGGACAGATACTCTGTAAGGTCTTCACAGGCCAAGGCTGCAAGAAAGGAAGCAATAAGAAAATTTGAATTTTTTGAAGGAAAGCAATAACACTTCAAATTCTGGAACATACTTTACACTTAACTGAGATGATGGAAAGCAGTTTGACTGCTAGAGTGAACCAGCAAACAATTCCTCTGCACCTCTGTCAGGTCTGTATTTTCCCAAGCACACAGATAGCCTGGTGATTAACACGATGTCTGCATCATAATTCTGAGCTAGAGCATTCAAATACATCCCATTTGCATCCAAACTACTGTGTGGATCAGAACTGCCTTGTTAGATGAGTGATACTTACAAGCCCTGGCAAAAGCGCACACTTACATATTTCTTAGAATGAATAAGCATAAATGAATTCATCGTGAATAAAAGTCAAACATTTAGTTCACTAATTAGCACCAGATCCTTGAAACTTGCAGGCCAAAAGAAACAACCACCACAAAAATTTGAAGCTGGAATGCTGCCTTAGCTCTGGCTAGATGCTTAAAAAGCAAAATCAGGCAGCTTTGCACAGCCAAGTTCCCCTGCTCTGACTGAGAGCGCTACAATCCCCAACAGTCACAAAGGTACCAACATGCTATAGCATGGTGACAGGATACGACAGACCACAAAATGCCTTGGCACCTGTACACCTGTATGAATGCAGCAGCACACACCGGTATAACTATACCATTAAAAAAATGAATAATGATGTGTGTGGCCCAGGTCTCAGCTTTTTCATGTACATCATGTTGGAAATGTTGAGCTGTTAGCACAATCCCAACTGTTAATGCGGTGATGAACAGTGACAGCTCAGCATCTGTGAGAAAAATCAGACAGGATAGCAACTGACTGACTTTTTTTTTGTTTAAACAGTGACTCTGACAATGGAGCCTTGGAGGGCCACCTGCTATCTTGATATAAATAATTATCAATAATATAACAAAACAAGATATTAAAAAAAAAGTCTGCAGTTCATATTTGCTATATTCAAACCACTGCTTAAACCTCGTTGACCCATAATAACTTTATCAACCTTGAAACTACAACAGATTTAATGCAGAACTGTAAGCTTGGATCATGTTAGAGTGGAGCATCTTGTACTCAAGTCTTTTCTTACAACAGCAACCCTTAGGAGAAATTTGGAAAAAAAAAAATCAACCTTGGACTTACCTTGGGGTTTTTTTCCTGTTTCCCCACAGACAGACTTCTCTCAGATTTTCCCAGGTTTGGCTGGTAATCAGCGCTAGCTGCCCTGCACCAGCTCACGTAGGTTATCTACTGGAAGTACAGCTGGGACCTACTACATTATTGTCCCACCTATCTATAGCCAGATTTCAGCTTCTAAAGCCAATTCTAGGCCTTCACATCACAGCTATGAAACTTTCTAGACCTCTGAGGAGATGACAAACTAATCTCTCCAGTTGGCTGGCAGGGTACAGAGCTAGGCACTTTGAGCAGCCCAAGTTTCTGTATAAGAAGACAACACAAGGTAAAATTACGACAAGATGTTCTCATGGCTCAGTCCAGCAAAATAACGTAGACAAAAAAACCTGTCAGTCAAATAGTACAGAAGAGTGGGAATCACATTCAGCAGATTGTCCCAAACCAAGAAGCTTCTGCTCCAGTACAAGAGCAGTAGGACAAGCAGCATTAGAGGCGCACATCTGTCAAACACTCAGCACCTTGGCGACAGGGAAAGGGCTGTTCTGCCGAAACCAAACAAATGGGCATGCCTGCTTGTAATTCCTCTGCCTACAGCCAGCAAGTGCACCGCATCACTGCGGCTGCTAAAACAAACACCATCCAGAGAGAAGCACAAACAGAACGAGGACTGGGAGATGTGGAGTGACTCACTGGTGGATTAGGCCAGAATTTAACTTCTTGCACAGAGATGAGTCAAATGGAATGAATCAACAAAGAGAAATAGTCTATCTTTCTGTTAATAATACAGCACCATTGTACCAGCTGTGCTCAACTGCCTGCAGTGCCATGGCTCTGCCACCTCCCGATTGCTTTTGTTCAGCCTCTCTGCTATTCTTGAGCAAGAAAACAGGATTTAAGCCTGCACACATTTAATAACAGGCATAGCTCTGAATGATCCCTGTGGGCTGAAGACAAAGTGCTCAGAAATGCCCAAATACTCTGTACAATTGCCACACACAGGATCATGCTCGTAGGTTGCATACTGAAAGATTCGCCTGAGAGACTCACGATGCCCAGCGGGTCCTTTCAGCTCAGCTCACCCTCTGACTTGGCCCCAGCTGGGAGAGCTTTCCACAAAAGCATATCCCTTCTCCTGTTCAGTGCCTTGCCTCTTACACCTTCCGTAAGCCGTTACTTAAAAACCAGTATTGTCACCCCTTTGTGGATCCAGGGGTTGTCTCTGCACTGGTGAAGTTGCTTTGCTGGGCAGGAACCACCTTTTCACCTCAAAAAAAAAAAAAACAAAACAAAACAAAACCCTGAAAAACTGTTAATGAGTGATTCCTGCCCTTGTTGGGAAATACTGTGTTAAAGTGGTGTACAATAGGTAAACAAACATATTTCAGCATACCAGAGTGTTCATGGGAAGCATTTCACCTCACCAGAATTCATCGGCCACACAGACAGACCCCCCAGATCACCACGGACCATGGCACCAGCTCTGCCACAGCTCCCAGGCAGCACACACAGACTCCAAAGCCGCACAGCCTCCTTACAGCTGCCAGCCCCACTGAGCTGATGGACCGCTGCTGAGTCAAGCCCAGCCCAGGTGTGCTGGGGGATGCCACCAGCATCCCACCGTCTCCCCTTCCCCAGCCTGTGAGTCCTGGAGATATGTTCCATGTCTCAAACTGTGCCAAAGAGCAGAGCATCACGTACCATGGACAGTCAGTAAACACAGCTACGCAGACCCTGCAGCAGTTACCTGCCTCCAAAAAGTGAGAGAGGCCACAGGAGGCAAAAGAGCTGCTGACAGAGAAGAGCCAACAGTTTTAAACTGCCCCGTTCCCCCCAGTGCCGAGCTGCTACTTCAGTAGCAATCGGTGGAGCTTTAAACCACTTCCAATTCACTTGCTAGTGTCCAAGCTGAAACAGCAGCTGCTTGCTGTGGATGGGAACCACAGGCTCTAAGGACCCCACACAGATATAAAAGCTGTAAAAAGTGTATTACGCACCAAGGACAAAGGGACTTCTGGGCACTCCTTACACTGTCCCCCATAAGGCTCTCCAACAAGAGAGCCTGGGGCGAGGGTGCGGGAGGCAGTGAACAGACACATCGGCTTAGCTGGTCATCCATCAGGTAGACAGCACTACAACATCTTTGCAATAATCCCAGTAAACACCAAAATCTCTTCCTGATGCTCATCTGAACAGGCAACAATGCAAGCTACAGCAACAGAGCAACAGCTCCTAATCCAGAAAACACATTTTACTCGATTTCATGGTCATAATATCATTTTACATTTGCAATTATTTTCATCTCAAACAATCTAAAAATATATTCAAAATGATACTGCTGCGTCCCTTGATCAACTTGCTTTACCCAAATGCTGAACTTGTTTGCAGGACAAAAGTGCACATCAGCATTTTTTGACAATTTTGGGCTGCAAGAAAATAATACAATATCCCACTGAAAGTGCAGAGTGTGGCGTAACAGAAGACGTTCAAACTGAAACCTGTCCATAATTCTGGGATTGCTTGTGAAAGGCACCATGAAGTCCTGAGCGACCACATTAAGTACAGACCAGTAAAATACATTTTCTTATAGTCTGTTATAGAAACCAGTTCTGAGCTGGCATGCAAAGCGTTCAGCCAAATATTTTATACAGCTTCTAACACACTATATTTGTCTTTGGAAACTGGCAGTTTGCATTGACCATCAGTGAACCTTACTATTCAAGCAACCACATTTTCAGCTCATAACTATGTATTTGGCTAGTACCAAAAACTGGGAGACGTATGAAAAGATTCCTCCAGAGGCTTTAGAAAACTTCATCATATCTGTCCAGATCTAATATTTTTTTCTGACACCATACTAGGACCAACCACAACAAAACTTTACAACAAGGATGATGAGCTACAAACTTACTGGAAGAACAATTTAAATGCAGATGCTGGTTACAGAGAAATATGAAAGCAATCTACACCTTTTATTTCAGTGGAACAGCAGCCAAGATTGGGGCTGTGATGAAGAATTACCTGGCTTAGGCTTTGGGCTTTTTTTTATGCGGCATCTCATAAAAGAACATTAACACAGCACAGGGACAGGGCTCTGCACAAAGATCAGGTTCAGCCATTCATTATCGGAGTGTACCAAGGCAGAGCCTTTGCTTCCCCTTGCGACATGTGGGGGAGTGAAGGCAAATGTGACAGTGGCACAGGAGAGAGCTACCCAAAGCAGCTTTCAAAACAGCCCAGGTGCTTTCGCTGGTCCCAGTGCTCAAAGCCCTGGCTGGGCCCCTTTCCCAGTGTCCGTGGCAGCTTTTATGGCCTGGGCTCTGTGCCACTTCAGGTAAATCCCTACTGGTACCCAAGCCAATTGTTTAAAACATAAAAGTCATTTCATTCCAAAACAGCTTTCATTCCAAAAGCAAACTAACTCCTACAGGTCGAATGACCACGTGAGGATATGGGGAAGCCCTTCCAATGACCTATTTGTCCAGAAAGAGAAACACTTCATGTCAAACTCCAAACAAACTTCATACAAAATTAATCTCAGGCTAAAAACATCACTGTTACTGCAGCTGGTGTCTTAGGCTCATTTTAACTGCCCATAATCACAGCCAAAGCAGCATATAAAATGCGTAAAGACTGCAAAGTATTAATAGTTGCACTAATCCACTTGGGAATGCATCACAGGGCTGAAATAACAGGTTGAGGAATATAATTTGTATATATATTAAGTATAGAGACCTAACCAAAGAGTAACAAGAAAGAAGAATTTGTTGAAGAAAAAAAAAATAAAACAACCTGTTCCTCATAAATCAGGTGGAGATCCACCAGGAAAGAAGAGATCATATGCCACATGAAAGAGGCTTCATCTGCCCAGCCTTTATAGCCTCCCTCAGATTTCCAAGTTTGTTTTAACTGCATTAGATGCTGGAGGAATTGGGGGAAAAACAACTTGGCATAAATCAAACAATGTAAACAGATTTTTTTTGTCCATTCAAGCGCCAATCCTTCTACCTTCATCAGGACTCACTCTTAGTCCTTTTGCTAGTTCTGACTGCATCTTCCCCTTTTACCTACGGCAGATGTAATTTCCAAATATTTGGATCCCTCTCATAGACACTGTTAACAAATTTCAAAGGAGGAAAAGGGTCAGTGTGGGATGGAAATGCTAACTGAGATCTAAGAGGAATTGTGTGCCTTTGAAAATGCACATTTCCACCAGAGTAACGCGAGACAAACCGTTGGTATGAGGGATACAACCTTTAGGAAAGGGAAAAGGAGAAAGAGTGAATTGCCAGCTTCACTTTCGAACTGTATTTCCCCCCGCTCTGCTAACCAGGACTTACCCATACATTTAACTATCAGCATTCACATCTTCAGCCTCAAGATACAACTTTGCTTGGCTTTCACTGTGCATTTTCACTTTCTGTAATCCCATACTGTACACAAGAATAGAGCCCTCTACAGTCTGCTGATGCAAAACATTACCAAAAAACACTGCTCACTTTTTGCAGCAGAAAACTTTGTTCCATTCCTTAGCAGGGAGAATGTCAAAGGAAGACCAGAATGTATCTTCATGGTGGTTTAAAGCACAAATACCAACATGCAATGTTCCATTCTCTTCTCCCTTTATAGTCTGCTCCCACAGAATATGTCAGTGAAGCAATAAAAAATATTTATTTTAAATACAACCAAATCTCCCAACAGGGAGCAATTACAGAAACAAATCTCAGGCTGCTTATGCAAAAATTGAGCACACCAAGCTCTCAAAGAGCATTTACTGCCAGACTTCTAGCTGAACATGTTTTAAAAGCCAATGTGCTTAATTTCTCATTTTAATGTGTTAAAATATAAACAATATAGCTAATGAATAAGGAAGAGGACATTTTTTCTCTTCCTATAACAGGAAAAAGTTCTTAATTCCTTTTTCAATGTTTAGTATTTATACCTCTGAAGGAAATAAACATGACTAATTTTCACTGATTTGGTGTTTCATCCAGAATTGATTTTTTGCAGTTTTCTACTCAGAATGGTACCTCAGGCTCAAGGCATAAGCATTTTGCTCCATGCTGCTGACGAAATACAACAAAGGCAGAATTTCAAAGTACCCACTAGACCCAGCTCACTTTGGAAAGGTGGAGAGGAGGGCTCAGCATGGCACTTACTTTTTACTTTTCAGGCAACCGTAGAATCCAGCCATGGTCCTTCCCGGGGGGTGTGTCTGCATTTAATTCATCCTTGTGTGCGGATGCCAGCACAAAGATTCTGCAGCTTCGTATCCTGCTCACCAAATGCCCACACAGGCACACCAGAAAGCCAGCATGCCGATGCAATTACTAGCCAGATAAAGTTCCTGATCTGAGGCCCTCAGACTCTGCTGAACTGGGTCCAAGGAGGGCTGTGCCTGTTCCATAAATGGTTATGAATTGTTAACTCCCCCTTTTCCTGTCTCCTTCCAGCCCCTGGTAAGCACAGCATCCGAAGTGTAAAATACCATATGGCATTTGATTCTCTCTCCCTGTGGGACTAACGAGAGGCTTGGTTGTAATTAAGATGTGAAGAAGCCCTGAGGAGATATATTGTTATTGTTCTTTTTTAGGCAGAGAAAGGCTACAGAAAATACTTGCAAAATCTTTGAAATAACCACTAAAAACTGTAATCATTCTCTAGGACATAACGGGTGCATGGGACCTTCCAGAACAGGCATTATCCCATCTCACTGTAAATCACAATCTATTGCAACAAGCTACTCTGCACATTAACAGGAAAAAAAAAAAAAAAAAAAATTACATCCGTGCAATATTGCAAGGTCAGGCAAAAAGCTTTGGAGTTTAAAGTAGTCAGCACACCCATATTAGAAAAATACTGCCCAATTATGCCCTCTGACAATATACAGAACAGTTGTTACTCACCACCACAACTAAGGAAGCCCTCACTGGGTGTGGAAGAAGACAAATGGCCATGGTTTAATTCTGAGGAACATGAACTTCAAGCAGCTTCATTCATGGGGGTAACCAAGCCCTCAGGACAACATAGCTGCACCCATTTCTGACATTACATAGGATGAAATTCATATGGAAATGAACCTGCATCATGGCTGTTAATAACCTCCACCAAGGTAGAAGCAGAGAGGTGAAGAGAGACATTGCTTGTGCTGCCTGCACACAACTGGGGACCATCAGCAGCCAGTAGCAGTGTCAGCCTGTTCCTGGAGTCACCTGTTTGGGTAAGAATCTTAGATCTTCATGAAAAAAAAAAAAAAAAAAAAAAAAAGCACATTTTTGTATTTCTCAGCTAGTACATAATATTTGAATACTTGGCTCTGGCAAGCCAGTAAGAGGGAGTATTATATGAGTGTTTCTCTATGAGTTCCTCCTACAGACATTGAGTAGCAAGACCAGATTCAAAGTGGAGCAGTTCTTTTGGAATAGTAGGGAAAAAATATTTTATTTTAATACTTTTCCCATAAGAGAGACATGAAGTTTGAGAAATGCACCTCTGGTGAGGAGTCCCGTAACTGCTCGGCTGTAACAGTTTTGTAACAGGGCAGAACTTTGAAATCTATGAACAGACAACTCCATTTCTCTGTCTTCTATAAAGCCCCCTACACAAAGGAAAGCCACAACATAAATAATAAATTACAGTAAGCATGAGGGCCACCACAAACAGGAGCCAAATCATATTCTAGTCTTGCAGGAAAGAGAAAGCCTCTAAAAACAGCCAAGTTCTATGCCATCCACAAAAGAACTGCAAATCAAACCCAATCTCAAGAAGATACACTTTCTCTCTCTTGGAAAAAGACAAAGAAGCAAAAATACAGTAACACTAGCTGCAGTTTTACCCAAATGTGTTTTGCTGTTGTCCTGAATTACTGCATTTGTCACAATGACTTTGCACTGAACTCCTAATTCTAACAGAAAAAGGCTAGCTAGAGACCATTAGTCTCCACCCATCAGAGAAAGCCCACAGGAAAAAAAGTCAAAATCAAGACTCTGGTTATTGTGTAACAACCACCAAGAAGGAATTCCTGGAGGTTACTGGAGAAACCTTCTGACTTGCTTAGTGTACAAAACCTTGGACGTAGGATTGCATCTGAAATCTCCCTGGCATTTAGTTCAGAAAATGCTGCCAACGGAAACATTTATAGTAAGAAATGAAGGAGACCTCATGAGAAATTAGTGTTTGTACTTAAAAGCAAGAAAAATCAAACGGCCGTCCAGTGGGAAAGCCCAATCCCTAAAACCAGTAGAAGGGCGTAATCCTGATGACTTTGGAAGAATTTCATCACTTTAACTGGTGTAGAATTCAGCCAACAAGCTTCAAAAGATCAGATTTTTTTGCTAACATGAAGCAGATTCCCAGTCTCCTACCATCCTCAGATGGCTTGTCTTCAGAATACGCTTCCTTTCATTATTCTTTTTTCTTTCATGTATTTTTGTCTTGAAGTTACTTACTTGAATAACCAAATTTGCATCTGTTGGTCTCCATTTAGGTCAAACACAGTCCTGTTCCCAGGAACTGGCAGTTTAGCAACACACATTGCACCACTTAGAAACCCCCTTACTTTCCAAAAACCACTGTCCAGTAAACAGTCATTAAAAATAATTACCCCATCTCAGCATTTAATCCTTTTTGATTGTCTATCTTCGTATCAGTCTCCAAGCCACTTCATTATAGTATTGATTATTTACTGCTCTGCCTCTTTACCACTAGAACGGCTCCAAATGGGTACTGAGCTTTTAGGGTCCAGATCTGAAATCCTAGATGTTGATAAACACCACAGCTCTAAGTCCACAGGTAAATCAGTGCAAGTAAGCAGTTACGTACTGCACCCCAGGTCTGACAGCCAAACAGCCGCCGGGCTGACGTGAGCTCTTCTCTTATCAAGTGCTAAAACGAATGGGCTGCTCTTCTGCCAGTTAATTAATTAAAGCTGTTTTCAGCTTGGAAAGGAGATAAACACAAAATAACCACAGAATACAGACTGTGATAAAGTAAAGATGGTTCTTTAAAGATAGGGCAAGCAGCAAGTTTAGACACCTGGAAGTTGAATCACATCTGGATTTCCTGTAAAGTTTGTGGCTTGGCTTGACTGAAATAGCCCAGTCGAGGCCCACTTTAATTTGAAAATTATGGCCTTCCCCACCTTCAAACTCACTGTCACTGCTTTCCCTCAACACCCCAGCATTGACCAACCCCCCGTGATCACTGCACATCCAAATCCACCTGCTCCATCCTCCGAGTCTTCAGGCAGAAGGAGTGGTCCAGGTGTCAAGCTGCCCTCCCGCAGTGGTACCGGCAGCGATGGAGAGGGAGCAGCAGAGCTCCCAGCGCCTGGTAAACTTCCCAACAAGTTTCTTAATTTCTCCAAAGGTAACAAGGGAGGCAAGTCTGAGCAAGGCCCAGCAACCCAATCATAGAGAAATATTTGCACGAAAATATAGCTCCTAAAAATCAGCAAGTTATTTGTTTCACCGGCACTTTCACGCCTGTCATTGTGAAAAAAACTCTTCAACGCAAGCAACCAACAGCCACTACTGACCCAGTGGGGAAACTCACAGTGAGCTAAAAAACACCAGCATGTTTCCATGGTCACTTCCTACACGTACAGAGGACAGATGCCAGCAGCCTGACAGCAGAGGTGTTAGGAGCTAAACACACAACCAGCAACTCAGAATATGTTTCACGTCCAACAGATCTACTGCTTTTCTTGCAGCCTCTTGCAACTAGACCTCTAAGGGCTAACAGTGTCCTCACCTCCCTCCTCTCGGATAGCAAACACTTCACACTTTGCAAAATGCCCGTTCAAAGCTGGCTTGCATGCCATCAGGACATAAACACAGTGCAAAGCAGCAGGGATGGACCAGATGTCACACAGTTAGAAATCCCACAATTCACAAAGCTGTGTTTAAACATGGATGTTTGGTTTTATTTATTTCTTTTCAGACAGGGATGAAAGTTTCGTGTGAATTTTTCACCAAACAAATGTAAGGGTAGGTAGAAATCCTACAGGTCCTGATAGACAGCAGCATTTCAGATTTCCTGTGTATTTTAGTGCCTCTGAACTGACTTCTTGCTCACAAGGCAGACTTTGGTCTCTCATTTTCAGCCTTTAGCCTCTTACCAAAATCCAGTCAGCTACCCTCTCTCCCAGTCACTGTAACAAAATCACATTTTGACTGCCTTCCTTTGGTAAGGTTTGCTGTTGCAAAAAAACCCCACAGTGTCCATCAGGTGAGAATTCACTGAAGGAGGTTTGCAGCTCCCCCATCACCATTGCCATGGGGTGAGCCCTGACATATACTGAGCTGTATGCACTTGGATTTTACATAATGAAGATTCTGTGTATTTCTTATGTGTGTGTAGCAACATTTTGCACTTTTCAGTTATTCTGTCTCTCTCCACCTTTCCCAGCTACTGTCAGCCTGAGCACCACGTGCCCTGCAGCATCCGTAACACAGCTGAAGCCGTGCAGCTGCGCAGATGCCTCCCCTCCTTTTAAGACAGAGCTGCAGAGCCTTAGACCACTGACATTTTCTATTCATTTGTTTAACTCTGAGAAAGTAACTCTGCCAGTGCCTGGACAGCAAATGAGGTATTTGGGGCAAATGCAGCAGAATCCCAGCCTAGCTTCCAGTTCTCATGTCTTTTCCATGGGGCAACGAAGCCTAGGTTAGAACGTTCAGACTAGGTTTTATGCTGCGCTTGATCTTTCCTAAGTATTTACAAAAACATCCCGTTCCAGCTGAACTACATGGAAAGCATTGCTTCCATTGTAATGTGTCATAAATCCTGTGCAGAAATCTAGCTGTAACATTGCAGAAATCCAATTGTAACATTGCAAGTCACTGTCTCCATAGCACAATTCTCTCTGCGGTTGGCACGTGGATTGTTTAACTGTGTGCTGACACAGATGTGACTCTCAGGAACCACCTTCCTGAAGCAGAAGCGGATTCAGCTTTCTTACAAGTGAGATTCCTGGGTGGGCAAATGGGCCTGGCTTGGGAATTCTTGGTGAAAACTCTTCAATAGTGCAGAAACAACTAAACATGCATCACTGTTAAAAGCTGCATATCAGAGCTTTAAACAAACAGGGCTGGAATAAAACACAGTACTCTGCGGAAAACAAAGAAGTGGAGATAAGAGGATTTCTGCCTTGCAGAGTTTATACATCCATCTGTGATTAATATTCGGAGAAAATGAGGGTCAAAGCCTATGTCTGAAACTGAACATAGAGTGTAGCCAGGGGCCTCTAACTATGCACTATATCAGCTTTTTGTTCATGCAGATAAGCCTGGAGAATTTGCCATGATACTTGCTCTGGAGTTTAATCACTGTAAGTTGAGCTAATTATGTCTATTTTTACACTTTGTGTACAATGTCTGGGATTTGGGGGATTTTTGCTGTTGTTATTCCCTGTTAGAAGACTTCCTGCAAGCTCCTTCAATAAAAAGAATATTTCAAAGAAAACAGCAATTCATATAATCCCTTTGATTCCAGTGTTTGCTAATTCTGATTCTGAATCGTTTCTTGCAGTTTACCACAAACCCACGATTTTCACCTCTGAGGAAGCAGTGAAGATAAACTTCGATACGGGGTATCCAGTGCATTACTGAATTCTAAAATAAGGCCAAAAAGACACTGGTATGCTAAATCTGTCCTTTGTGTCTCCACAGTCCAATGTGAACTCTTCCTGGATTATCTGGAGATGAAGGTCAGGCCATGTGTCACTCAAAAGGTAATTTCCCCTAGATTTGCAGCAGGGTCACAGACTTCAGTGTCAGAAAACATGAATTGCCAAACAAACTATACAGATAAAGAGATAGAAGTGTTTGTCAGACATTTTACAAATCTACAAGGATTCATTTGCATATAAATATGTCATTTATTTATAGAGAAAGCAACAGCATCCCTGTATACATAGACAATATAGCCAGGATGTGCTGCCTCTCGTGTATCTACTTTTTTCATCCAAGATCATAAATTTTAAAATATAAGATTTTAATGAGTGTGAATGAAAATCAGATTATTTTTGACACAGTGGAAGAGCTTGGTATTTCCTGTGAAAATACTAGCACGGTCAATATTTTATATATTGGGAAACTGTAGGTCTTTTGTCTAAGGGTAGGTAGTGCAGAAGCTGAACAAAGGAGCTCTATTTCTACACATTCTGGCTAAAGAAAATACCATGTTAAAAAATATTAAGTTCCAACAACACAACTTTTCCTTCTCGGTGTCCAGGCAGGCACCAATATACAAGACCATCTGGAAAGAAATGTGAGAACACAGGATGTAGCTACAGGCACATGGACCAGTGCCTAGTCTAGATGTCGAACATCAGAGGTACCAGTTACTGAGTCTAAACAAATATCCTGAGACGATGAGAATAATGAATTGAGTTTTCTACACCCCATTCTTCCCAGATTCCCCTCTAGGGATAGATCCAATCTATGTCCTTGCAACACTCTGGCCAAGCTCCCCTGGAGACAGATCAGACCGATATTGTCACTGATGCTTGTGCTGCGAGTAGCAATCGAGTTTAATGACTTCCCATGTCTATTAGTTTTGCACTAGTGCAGGCCCACCTCTTCAACAGAATTACTCCTGATTTGTTTGTACACATATAAGCAAGAGGACTCACACATCTGGAATAATATTCCCCAAACCATCAACATCCTGAATTTCAACAGTGACTGAAATAAAAATTCTAAAGCGAAGGTCATCTCTGATACCATCTCAATTTCTGTCAGCTTAAATAATAATACGGGAAACCATGGAAGCACAGCTCTGGGGAAAAGGCTGTCTGACTCCAGCGCCTGCAAACACAAGGCTAAAGATAAAGTGACCATTAACCTTCAGAGAAGGGCAGGGAGGTCCCAGAACGTCCTGCCTGCAGTCTTTATTGCTCCAAGGGGAAATGAACAGAAAAAACAAAAGTCAAAACTGCATACTCTTGACATTTAACTCAAATTAGGGGGCAATGGTAACATCTCACTTTTCTTTGTTAGCTTTCCCCTGGATAAAGGCACACATACAGTACCTTGTTCATTCCACAAGCTGCAAAATCAGTAGAAAGCATTGAGTAATAATAAATTTACTCCAACCACTTGATATCTGCAAGATTAATCACAAGCACCAGACCTGTGTCCCTCTGCACAGACTATAATACTACTCCATACTGCAGATACAGCTGGGAGAACTGAGGCAGAGTAATTTAGTGACTATTCCAGAAACCACAAACTGCAACTGAACCCAAAGTTCCTGGTGCCTGGAACTGTTTTTTTTTCCCTATCCTCCCTCGCTCAATAAGAACAGCCAGAAAGGCTCTACAGGAATAGGCACCCTATAAATATCCAAGATAACTTTAAGTTCACTAGCCAGCTTTGAACCGTGGGAACTCTTACAGGATGACTGGCATCAAAATCCTGAGTTAAATTAGAAATCAATGACTGCACCACATGATTTGGCCCAGCCTGTCCAGAGTTTTAAAAACATCACATAATAAAAAATACCTCATACTGAGCCAATTTCACCAGAACAGACCCATAGTACAGCAGGGCCCTTACACGCCAGCCCAACACATTACTCAGATTCAAGTTCTGGGAATCTTTAAATATCCCAGTGTGTTCCAAATCGTCTCTTAAATATGTGGGAGCTGTTCCCATCATAACGGGAAGGGAAAATATCTAATAAATATCCAGAGGCAGGAAGTATGCTAATTACAGAGGAATTTTACCTAAAACTGTTGAATAAACCACAGTTCTGAGTCACTAAGTCACACAATCACATGCTTAAACTGGGTCTCTGCTCGGTCCTTCCCATTTCAAACGGTGCAACCACAGACCTGGGCATACACTTCAGTAATGCACTGGGGTCTGTGTATCATCTCAGAATCAGCAGTATCTGAAAAAGCTATAGTTAAGAGTCATGAAAAACTTAAATCCATTGCTTTCATATCTTTCTGCTTTACCGTGGGGATTAGGGGACACCTACAGCTCTCCTAGGATAAATGCCACTCTCCAGCCCTTGTTGCTAGCCTGTAAACAGAACATACTTGAGATCCACTGGTGTTGGCTTCAGGTGTTGAATACTTGCTACTAAGCGGTTCCTTCCATCTAGGTAGTTTCCATACAGTGAAATACCAGCTGATGCTGCAGGTCTGAACAGGAAGAGGAGCAGCTGTCACCATCTGCCACGTAGCTGAAAAGTCACCTACCCCTTCTACAGGTTTTATCAGCACCTACGCAAGAACGCAAACTCAGATCCTCTCATGAAACATCTCCTTCGGATATAACATAGCAGCTAATATAACTGATACTGTCTGGCATGGTTCTAATTGAGTCCCAAGGGACTCAATATATTGCCTGGAGATAAATGAGTGTGATGTCTAAAGATTAGCTATGCTTGCTCTGCGCTCAGAGAGCTCCCTTTGGTCATGAAAACACTAAGCAGGCCCTCCACCTACTGAGGACCTTTCATACACAATGTGTATAAGACCAGATAGTATTTAAATGCAACTAAGGGTTGATGAGCTAAGTTACAAGATGGATTTCCACTGCTGTCTTGATTACACAATACCTTTACTGTAATATTTTCTCACTGCTGCTGAGATTTAATATTTCACAAAGGCAACTGCAACCAAGTATAAATGCTAAATGCTAATAAGATTTCTGGATTTTTTTCCTAGATTATGCAAAGTTTTCTCTACCATGAATTCATATGCAATTGCTAAGTATAATGGGATGTTAGTAAAAAAACACCCAAAGGAAATGCCATTGAACGTTGCAGAATAACCACTGGTCATCAGGAAAAAGTGGTATTAGTGATGTTATCATCAAGCTTTTATTTTCATCAGAATCAGTTACAAAACCAGCAAATACGTTATCTCTGAAGAGTCCCATACACACTACAAATGTAACACCCCTTCCACCAAAATTAAAACCTGTTCAAAATCTGAAATATTTTTCTTCTTGATGAATGAGGGCACAAGATCTCACTGAAATCTAAGTCACACCCTGTGACTGTTCTTGTTCCTCTTGTAACTGCAGAATGAAGAGCAGTGGCAATGGCCACAATTTGAGGGCCAGCAGAGCAGGAGAAATGGAATCACCAGAATCAGAGCATGTCAATTGCTTGTATTCCTTTTTTTCCTCTAGTCCAATCCACAAGAGTTGTGGTGGTATTGTTTATAACTTCAGACTCATCATAGTAATAACAGCTGGTTTGCTCCTTTTTTTCCTCTTTCCTCTATATAACATGATTTTACACTTTCAGATTAAAAAGATAATATAAAGCCATTTTCACAGCCTAGAAGCTTGACAAGTCAACGAAAGCAAGAACTTCTGAGATAAATTATAGTCTTTCCTTGACTCAGATTTCTTGCTTTAAGCTGATTTATTTTAAGAACCTTAACATTTTGATTCTTGTACAATATAATTTTAAATTATTACAGAACCCACAGCTTTAGGAGTTTAACTCTCATTAATTCCACTCTTCAGCCAGCACAGTAGCAACAGAGGGATAATGTACAAAAGACAGATCAAAAAAAAAAAAAAAGAAAATAACCATTAAAAAAAAAAATACTAAAGAAGCACATGCTGGCATCTAACAACAGGTGTATAAACAGCCTAATATTCTGCTCACTGTATTGCTCCTGAACTGGTAAGAGACACAAACACGGTGCATTGTAGTTTTGAAATTTACTCTGACATGGAATATAGCTGCATGCTACGCCTCTTTCAAAGGACCAAAATCTTTAAAAATTTAAAGCTTTATGCATCTGTAAATAAGGTGTTTCTTAATATATCTGCAGAGAAACAATGAAGGATTTTGGAAGGAACTTTAGTTAGTATTGTACAAGAGGCAATTCTGAAATTGCATCTCCAGCTGAGTTTACTCTCCTAACGCACAGGAGGTTTTCCATGCCCCATTCTCTGTAACATTGTGTTCACATCTCCCTTTTTTTAAACTAAGATTTAAAGATTCAATTATATAAGTGCACAAGCTCCCTATGAGGTGTTAAATCATTTGCTGGCAGACTCAAATATAACATATAGATTGAAAAACCAACAAAATCTAGCAAGCACCATTCCTACACACTCCCAGCTTGTAGCATGTTGCCGGGTATCTATACTATGGGGTCTATAGTTTAAATGTATAGAGAAATTCTTGGACCGTTTCTCAAATATCAAGTAAACCACTTGCTTTGTTTCCTTTGCCCTTTCACTTCCTCCTACTGAGATAATTAAATGCATAATATAAAAAAAAAAAAAAAAAAACCCAGAGGGTAAATTCAGATCTCAGAAATCCTGATGCTGCTTTGAAATAAAACAGGGTAAGAGAATGCATCTTCTCTAAACCTTCCCCCTCCTGTCATTACCAGTGCTTAGGAATATATGAATAGTTTCTTGAACCATAGGGATAAAATTTATCCCAATATTGCAAGGAAGAGCCTTAGACCCCTGTTACCTGGCTGTAGTCATGTGCGGCAAGTCAGCAACAGGCCTGGGGAAAGATGCTGGTTTGCCAGATACCATGATCCAGGGTGAGACAAATGTCCCCAGATCCCATGGTGAGTGAGGGCTGCAGCTCCACCTCTCCTAACCTAGGAACCTTAAAAAAACCACACCAAAAACCAACAAAAAAAAAAAAAAAAGTCTTGGCACTCAAAAGAGTAAAGACTGGCAAAGAACCAGCCAAACTACAGCAGCATTAACCCCTTCTGTGCTGGCAGGTATCCTTCCCACTTAACCTAGAGGAATACAAAAATGGTCTTGTAAAGTGTAAACTAGGAGAAAGGAAAGGACACACTGAACTGCAAGCTACGATAACATTTTCTGGCAAATTATAGCAATATTTAACAGATTTCTACGAATGATGGCAGCCTCTTCTTACTAGTAAAGAGTTACATTTAAGAAATGCATGTTCAGCAGAAAGAAGAAAGGGCTGGAACAGCAGAGGAAAAGCCAAAGAATGGCAGTGAAAGCAGGAAAGGCTGTGTAACTCCTTGACATACCATTTTGTTGAGGTTAGCTCTAGAGAGGGCATCAAAGTTGTAAGCAAAATAAGTATGTGCACTAACCTCCGTTTTCCCCCACAGGCTTTTAAGCAGCAATTTAAAAATAAGATCCTCATTACTTCTTACAGTTTTAAGAGCTTAGAGTAGTGCAGCCACCCCAAATTCAGCATTTCTGAGTCAGCAAAACTATGTGATGCCTTAAACAAGTGGGTATATTGGAAAAAATATTTGGTGCTCTCTTCATTTTCAGTTTCTGGATCATAAGGATCCTGCTTTCAGGCTTTGTGGCCAAGTATGTATTTTGGCAGTTTTGTCTGGTTTTGGTTGGCCAGAAGAACGTTCAGAGTCTTGCATGATTGCTTGGCTGTGCGAGCTACAACCTGATGAAATCTCATAAGGCTTACGGGGGAACTGCAATAGTCAGCAGGAGTGAGGGAGGAACAGTAGTTAAAACGATCCTTGTTAATAACACCAGCTGCAAATCTCAGTGTCTGCTGCTCGCCAAAGAGGTGGTTTCAAGTTCGAACCTGCAGCACTCCTTCCATTGCACATATAAGCTGGCAACCAAAGATAGGGAGATAAATCTCTCCAGATGGAGAGAAGCCTATCTAGCTTTATGCTTAAACTACACAATAGACTGATCTTAAACAGACAGAATAATCAGCACAGAAACTCATCTGAGGGAACAATGGGGGGACAGAACGGCATTTCCACTAAAACCAATGTCAAGTAACAAAATCTCACACAATGTGTTTGAATTCATTTAGAAGAAACTGATGAAATTCAAATGGCATCTATGCTTCTGGCATTGGCATTGCTTTTGAAAACTATTTTAAACTTTAAGAGGATGTCTCTCTATCTGTGTACGCATGACTCATGATGCTGGTGGCACTCCAGTAAAGCCAAGCCACCGATTCTTGAGTTTGGGCCATATCCAGAGCTCATTAAAATCAATGACAGTCTTTACACCGAGTTCAACTCTTCCTATCACAGCCTAGGCTTGCAGTCTGGTGTAAACAGGGACTACAGACACGCTGCTGTGTCCCCTGTTCGACTTATTGCACAGCTTGGTGATTAGGTTACATAACTAGATATTGAGACAAACCACACCACATATACTGTCCACAATACAAACATAAGGATTACTGAAAATCCTCAGGGGGGGGAAAACAAAAATCAGCTCCCCAGTTCTCTAAACCAATAGGTAATTTATGTTTGTTTAAATAGAGTTCATATAAATAAACATGAGTCGATCTCTAACACACTTCAACAGTATCAGATACAGTAAGCATTCTGGTCAAAGTTGTAGTGGATTTTAGCAGAGATTAAGCCGTAACGATTGAAGATGTGTGTGTTGGTATTAAATGTATTAGACTCTCTCCCACGTACACAGAGTATTGCTCAGAGTGCCCACTGTCACAGCTGTGACTGAGCTACATCTTAGCCCTTCTCTTAATGCTTATGCATTATCACAGTATTTGCATTTGCAACTAGTGCTTTCTTGTGAAATACTCTAAGTAACCATTGGACTCTAAATAAATTTATTTAGAATCTAAATACATGGGCTGGTATGAAGCAGGTCTTTGGACCAACTACAATTTCTTACTTCTTCTTTGACTGTCATACATCTTATTCCAGTAAAAGAAAACATAGCTGTGCATTTGTCTGCAGCGAATTCTCCGACTGGTAAATTAAGACACATTCCAAGTGGAGACAAACATTAACTTTGAAATAGAAGACAATGCCAGTAAAACTTCTGAAGTTGTAAAACTAACTTTTGCTGGTTAAGGCTGCACTTACTGGCGCCCAGGAAGACTCGAAAGAAGTCTAAAAGAGGATCTACTTCCAAAATGTCTGAACACAGCCAAAAACCTGTGCTGTGGGATCCAAAGAACAGAGTTTTGGGTCATCAAATCTGCACAGGGCATCTCCATCTTTGTGGTCACAAGAATCTGTGAATTTCATTTTCAGAAAACTTCCACCAAATCTTTGATGGAAACACAAGCAAACAGCTTAAGTGGAAAAGTCTTCCAACTCACAATGATTTAAAAAAACAGAGTTTACTTTTGGTTCATGTAACATCCAAGAAACTTGGTTTTGCATAGTAGAAAAAGCATTTCTATACATACATAATTGTATAAATCTATATATACTAAACATGAGTCAGTCATAAAGTCTACGGTAAGAAGTGTTTTGCACTTCCTTATATTACAGTGAGTAGGAACCGAGCCAACTTTGAATTTTGCAGATGTGGACTCAAATTCTCTTTTGGGCTGGACAGTTCTGGAATCCTTGCAAACCTCACACCCCACCTGTGCAATCGGGCTGCATTTTTTATGACTATGTAGGAGCTCAGTCTGGAGAAGTGTAACTGTGTTGATCTCATGATAAAGTCATCTACTAACATTCTTCAGAAACAGATGAGCAATTTCACTAAGTCAACATAACTTTTCAGGTGCCATATGCTTCAGGAATTGGCCTGAAGCACTAACAATCTACTGGTCTGTACATTATATAGCTAGAAGTCCAAACTATAAACAACTGCTCAACCAAACAGTGCAGAAAGTGATTCCATGCACATGAAATTGCTGGATTAATTTTTCATTGAATTTATTTTATAACAGCAAGGCAAATATATATTTGCATTTTCCACGTTATAATGTATCTGCAAAGGTCATGGAGTCCTAATTATCATTTATTAGATTCTGTGAGAGAAAAAGAGATAGGGAACTCACGTTCATGAAGCTGTTAATAAAAGATAATGCTACCAAACTTGTATTTCTGTTTTAAAGGTTCCTAACAGTGTACTTCAAGTTAGCTGTAACCTCCTTCAGTTTCCACCCAGTAACAGAAGGGCAACACAAAGTGTAAAAGATCTACAGTGACTGTAATCCCAAGCAGCTCAGAATATGTGTACTAGGCTACCTCTTTCCAGTTCTCCAATCTGCTACACCAGGTCTGAAAATAATAAAACCCCATGCAAACCTGCATCAGACAAGCTCTGCTTATTGTGCGGGGAGGCAGAAGAGTCCACTCGCAGAGAGATCGCTGCAGGATGTGGTGCAAGGACACGGCACAATGGCTGGAAGGGGAAAGGGACATTTCAAATTACATTTCCAAGAAAGCAGCTGGACTAGACTATGGAAAAGCCTGGAGGTGGTTCGCTGGGGTTCTTGGATACTCTGTGCTCACTCTGCTTGCAATGAGTTACCTTGGTGAAAGCACTTGGCCTGACACGAGCCAGTCCTATTTGCGCAGGGAGAGTTATCATAGGAAATTCATCAAAGTCGTTATGTGATTAAGGCTTCCTCCTGCATACAGTTGTTTGTAAGATCAAGCTCTTAAACTGACGAGTGTATCAGCAAAATAATCATGAAAAAAATGACACAGTGTGTGCCTCTTCACTCTACTACAGGTTACAGATCTGATTACTCCCTTTACAACACTCTACTACTTCTCTCACGTCACCACCGCATACTCGCTCTGAGACCACAGGGATTCTCCCAGTCCCAAAACCAGTGTTAAGACTTGGCATCTGGGAGATAGCCAGCAATTCCACTAACGATGCAAGAAACAAAATAAAGTCCAGTTCGTATTAATAACCATATTAATAGCTTAGAAATTTGTTTTAGGGCATAAAATACAGAGACCAAACACCGAAAGG
>NW_010103292.1:0-2400 GCF_000699245.1 Pterocles gutturalis | reverse complement strand
TATAAAAAAAATTTTACTATAAAAAAATTTTACTATATTAAGAATCTCATCCCCGAAGCAGAGAATCACTTTTTGGCCAATACAGCACTTACAAAGTAATATTAATTTAAAACAATGATATAAAATCTCACATATTGAAAATTTTTCTTTCCATTGATAATTACTATATCATACTACATATTCTAGGTTTTTATTTGTGCAGACATTCACACCATAAATAATTTCTTTGATTACCTCAAATGGCATTTTTCTAAAGTGAAGAAAACATACTTTTTTTATTTTTTTTAATTAACAACCATTCACACTCAGGAAATATCATACTATGCACAAATCTGACAAGGGTTTTGTTGTTGTTGTTGTGGGTGGGAGGTATTTTTATTTTGCAGGTCCTTCAGACCTCAAAATTGGACTTTACAAAAATCCCTGAGGCTGTACAAAGGTAGCAATTTCTCTTCCTGTTGTGAAGCAGCAGATTTCTTCCACCTATAATACCAACTTTAGCATTAATACAGTGTAATAAAATACATAGGTCAGAATATCTGTTAAAAACAGGTATTGAGCCTGATGCTTCATTATTTTTTAGGTAATTTACATGATTCAGAATAAAAACAGACAGTAGCATAAGAAAATTGAATACTCAGCTTCTGGGAAGAGAGTCTGATAATTGTGGTACTATGAGTAGCAAACTTTCTGTTGCAGTTACCTCAGGTCGGTAATTCATGGGGTGGAGAGGTAGCAGCCTTAACTTCATAAAATTGTGGTAGGCACTGAGCTGGCTATTGCCACACAGATCTTGAGGCTGTCACAGGCTGTTCTCTGAAAACATCAGTACTCAGTAACAAATGGATGTTAGAGAAGATTTAAAAAAAAAAAAAAAAAAGGGGGGGGGGGGATAGTGAACAAAGCCAGAGAAGAGCATTGTGCCTCAGTGAAAATCCATGGGGCAGCAATGTTTTGATGCTGCATGTAATTCTGGACTTGTGTCAAAAAGAACTGAGCTAGAAAGGGCAACATTGATGATCAAAGGTACAACATGTTATCTGCCTAAGGAGTTACTAAATAGATCAGGTTTCTTCAGTCTGGAGGAGACAGATAAGTGGGGAAGGGTTTGCTAGGAGGGACCTGTGAAGTCACAAACTGCTTGGAGAAATGAGAGTGAACAAACCTTCCTTAAACTTTTATATTGCAAGAACTGGCAAAGCAAATTAAACAATCGAGGTGCCACCTGTCTCCACCTCCCATGCTCCCCACAAGGGCGTTCATCACACAAGTCACAGTCAAGTTTTCCAAATCCTTGCCACAGTGCACTGAGGCTATTGGGAGCTTACAGGCATTCACAAAGCAACTGAACAACTTGATGGGAGAGGAAAAGACCACCAGGCTATTGAATAAATAGACAGAGAACCCTGAAATAGAAGTTGCTGGAAACTGAGACCTTATTTTGGAGGAGGTGTCCTCACTATGCTGCTGCCCTATGTTGTCCTCCATGTCCTACAGGGACCTTGAGGCTTCTGCTCCCAACTCCTGGCCTGACTGACTTTGGTCTCAGTCTGGAACAACTGTTCACATGATTTTATAGAATAAACAAGTAAGACATCTCCTGCATACCTCAAGGTGTCAAAGCTGTTTTTACCCAACAGCTACAGTAACATTAATGCAGAGTATGACTGAACCCAGACAGGAGAGATTATCAAAAAATTAAGGCAATACAGACAAAATCCTGAATCATATGACTACCCCCAGCTGAGGAGCTGAGCATGTCATGGTTCAGACTTCTCTAGGTATTAAATCCTTTGCATGAGAGTCTGCCTTTCTTCTGGGGCTTTTTGAAGCTAATAGATAGTGCTCACAATTTCACCACTTTCAACTCAAACTTTTTACTTGAATTGAGTCTTATTTAGTTTCTGCACTTTATACATTCTATCTCAGATTAGCAATCCCTGGCCATATAATGACTTCCAGCATCCTAACATAGTGGGTAGAGTTCATTACTACAGGTACCATAGTAATTCAACCATGATTTTCTACCAGTTCCCAAGAGGGTCCTGTCCTGGATTAAGCACAGACTGCTTAAAGTTAACTCTGTTAATTTTTTTCCTCTTCTTCATAAATTGCTAGCAAGAGGCTGTGTTTTGGATTTATGCTCAGGAGAAGAGCTGATAAGAATGATGTTTTGTTCTGCTGCCAAGGTCAGCAGACAAGCAAAGAGACACAGTCCAGCTGCTAGCGTGGGATTTGCTCTTAGGTTAAGATTGAGAACCAGACTGACCAATGATTTATTCCATAACATACACGTCATACCCAGTATATAGGCAAGAACTCCCAGAAGAGCGCTCTCTATTGCCTTCGCTTCCTGGTTCCAGTGCCTTTAGGTTTCGGTGCTCTCTTCTGGCTCCGCAT
>NW_010103291.1:9966-101625 GCF_000699245.1 Pterocles gutturalis | reverse complement strand
CAACCCGGGTCATTCTATGATTCTATGCCTTGTTTTGCATGAGGAAGAAAACAGGCAAAGAGTACCAGCCAGCGCTCTGAGCAAGGAGCTGCAATTCTGACCTGTCAGGAAGCAGTTTTGATAAAAGTTCTTTATATCAATTTTTGTGGACTTTTAAATCTCACGTTCATTCATGATTGTTGCATTCATATTATCTTCACAAATTCAAAAACTGCACACAGGAGACTTATGGAGTGATCAAGGTTTTGCTTTTCTGTCCTTGTTTACTTGCTCCCTCTTGATTACAAATGACCAAGCCACTTCCATTTTCTTCTAAATTAAAATTATCTCTGTCAAATGTTTGTGGCAGACAACAACGTTGCTTTTTATGCCACAGATGAGCTTTCCTCTCTGTGTCAATACAGACTCAACAGAGATCCGTGCCTTAAAATAAGGAACCCCCTTGAAATGTCCCTCCAATAGAAAAATACCATCCCATTGTTTTCAGCTAAAATGCCATAATTGTTCTGGTTGCTACTTTAAAACAGTTTTCCTTGGATTAAGATAATTAAAATACACTGGTTGTTATGAACACTGCTATGCTTTAGTGAGTTTCTACTGAAAAAAATACCTGGGAACAAGTAAAGAACACCTGAAGGGAAAGATAGTTAATGATGGGTTTCAGGTGATGAAGAATGCCTCTCACACTCAGGGACCTAACCTGAGCAAAATGGCTTGTGATCAGCATCAATGGAGGTGGGGAGAAAGCAAAGAAAAGGAATGGTTCAGTGGACTGGCTACTACCAGTTACAGGTTTTTATGCGCTATCTACCTTAGGTAATGAAATCTGTCTAAACCTTTATGCCCTGGGCACCTGATAGAGAAGACAAATATAGCCTATGTGGGACAGAGAGCTGGTAGGTAAAAAGACAAATTTCACTGGGACATGTTTGAATTAAATTGAATCAAATGGCATGCTGCCATGCCAATGATCTTTCATGGAATGCAAATAGGTCTGTCTAATGTAGAGAAATGCACATGATTCATTTTAGACTTTAATTAGGTTTTAATTTAATCAAATATTGGTGCCAAAGCAGACCTTGGAGAAAGATTCTGATATTAAAGCCTTCAAAGCTTCTTTGGAGAACTCTAAATGGTTTGTGTGGTAGTAAATCAACTTGCAAAGTGGTGACTATACAATGTGCATATCTTAGTTCTGTCACGGTCTATTATAAAACTTAAAACAGGGAACAACTGGAACACAGTCCTTTTATGAAAGAAAACACTGAGTCATACCGTGAGTCACTCTATCTTAGGGAGATGATTTATTTTGAGAATTGCCTTTTAGGATAGTAGTAAAAAGAACTATCAAGGACAGTATGCAATTAAAGGTACTTTAAACTACATTTAAGGGTTAGAGTATATAGTATAGAATTATTAGTAAATAATGTTTAATTGCAAAGCAAGGGAAGCAAATATGAAATTAATATTGGATCTATCAGCTTTCATTATTATGGTCCTGCCTATATGAGCAGATTCAAATAGTCTTTTGTTCCACTCTGGCTGGACTTTGGAAGAGGAAGAGATAGGAAGAGATACTTTCAGGTTATGGAGTACGTGGGATGAGCTCCAAAGTTATTTTAATCCCTAGGCGATAGCCTACCTTGTCTGTTCTGTACTCTAGCCCTGTCAAGCAGGGCTGAACACAACTCAGCTGTAAGTTTACAGTTTCTGTGAAGGACAGTCATGGCTCGTGGAAGTGGTTTCCATTTTTAGAGTATGGAAAAGATAGAGGATAAGAGGTATCGAGGCCCCAGACGTGAGGATAATGACAAATACACTTTAATGGAAAACCCTCTCCTGTTTTCCTTGATGTTTCTTTAAATCAAATTACTTGTCAGGGCCTTAAGTGCACCAATAGGCCTTGATTGCCATGACCAGCCTCACCTGGGACCTCCACCCGCACCCACAGAGGCCCCATTTAAGCTCAGGCCTTCAATCTATCTCCTTGCTGTTCCTGGATCGCTGTTTGGATTTCCCTGTTTGACCTCAGACATGACTTCTTACCTTGCCTTTCCCTGGAGGTTGTTGGACTGTTGGTGAGACCTCCTGTTGTCACCACTCTGCTCTGCTTGCCCAGCTTGGGCATGGTGGGACTGTGTCTTGCTGGGGAGGATGCAGCCCTGCTGGTGCCATGGTCTTCCTCAGCCCCTGGCTCCTCCTGGCTCCTGGAGCAGCCCTGTTCCCTGACGTTACTAAAACTGATAATACCTATGTTTCTGCTAGTATAGTACGCTTCAAGTTGTTTTAAGCTCTGTAGGAATATGTCTTTTAGAAGCCTGTAAAACTTCTGAAAATGAACAAATAAACTTCAGCTTTTTTTTTTTTTTTTTTTTTTTTTTTTCTTGGCAGGTGCAGAGATGCACTCAGACTGCTTATTTTGGTTTGCTACCAGACACACACCTGAAGAGGCTTGTTTTGATGTGTTTTCCCTCTTGTAAGAGCTGCTAACTGCCCTGAAATGATGGACAAGACTTTGAACTTTAGCATTCCAGCAGGCTTCTATAAAAGCTACTGTGGAAAGTGTGAAAATGCTCCAAAACTACCATTGATGGTTCTACCCACCAGTGACAGAGCCACAAAGGGGTTTCCCATCAGAGAAGGCTGCTGTACCCTGCAGTCCCAGAAAGGACCTGTTAGTGGCAGAAGAGAGAGCAGCCTGCCTACTTCCAGATCAATTCCTAAAGGTAAGTGAGGGAATGGAAATAATGAGGGAAGCTGAGGCAAAATCCTCATTATTGTTAAAAACAGAGCTACCTTGAAGCTCTGGTTTTGGCTTTGTGTATGTTGTTGTGTTTGTATCACCAAATTCCTACAGGCAGAAATAACTTGGTGGCTTTTGGGGTAAATGTTAGGCTGTGATTTTGATCAATAGTAAATGTTTCTAGAGAGCTGATTGCTGAGATGTTTATGAGAGCCTTAAGTGGAAAAAAGCATCCTGCTTCCCAGGATGTTGTCTGTGAACAGAGAATTCGGACATGGCACTTATAAGAAGTGTTTGAATGTTCTGGTTTGTTGAGTAAGATTAAAAAGTCTTGTTTGGGATTGTTTTGTGGCTGAGCTATATCCCCCAGAACGGATGTATGGTCTCATGGGAGGCATCATTCTGTTGCCTTGTGCTTTTAAACCCTGGGCTTCCTGGCCAGGTTGTGTCTCCCGTCTCTATTAGAAGCTGGTGTGTAAAGAACTCGGTGTTTTCTGATAGCTGCTTGATAGTGAAACCTAGGGATCTGGTCCTGAGCTCCCTGAAATAAAGGCAAAAAATTAAGTGCACTGGATCTTCCACAGGGTTTTGAGAGAGCAGATGTAAATTTAGAACATGGAGAAAATCAATATATTTGCTTCATGCCTAATTTTCAGTTTAACGTACCAATAATAACTGGTATTTACTCAACTCTGTTATTTGATTTTGCAGTTACTATTAAAAGTGTACGCATCTTCCTTGAATAATTCAACCTCACTTTTTTTTTTTTTTTTTTTTTTGTGGTGGGCAGATAAAGCTCTTTTTAGGTTGAGCTTAAGGAGAGAAGAGGGGATAAGAAAAACCCTACACTAGCTGAAAGCTGTGCAGAAAGCTAGCATGCTTTGATGTGGAGAACAGTGCGTATTGTTCACCTTGACTTCAGCAAAGCTTTTGATACTGTCTCCCTGTGGTGCGTTGACCCTGGCTGGATGCCAGGTGCTCACCGGAGCTGCTCTATCACTCCCCTCCTCAGCTGGACAGGGGAGAGAAAATATAACAAAAGGTTCATGGGTTGAGACAAGGACAGGGAGGGATCACTTGCCAATTACCATAGTGGGCAAAACAGAGTTGACTTAGGGAAATTAGTTTAATTTGTTCCCAATCAAATCAGAGTAGGTTAATGAGAAATAAAACCAACTCTTAAAACACTTTCCCCCCCACCTCTCCCTTCTTCTCAGGCTCAACTTTACTCCCAATTTCTCTACCTTCTCCCTTGCAGCAGCGCAGACGGACAGGGAATGATGGGGGTTGTGGCCAGTTCACCACGTGTTGTTTCTGACATTCCTTCCTCCTCTGGGGGAGGACTCCTCACACTGTTCCCCTATTCCATCATGGGGTCCCTCCTATGAGAGATGGTCCTTCATGAACTTCTGCAATGTGGGTTGTTCCCATGGGCTACAGTTCTTCATGAACTGCTCCAGTGTCACAAGCCCTGCCAGCAAACTTGCTCCAGCTTGGGTTCCATGGTGCCACAGGTCCTGCCATGAGCCTTCCCCAGAACAGGCTTCCCACTGGGTCACAGCCTCCTTTGGGTGCATCCACCTGCTCTGGCCTGGGGTCCTCTGTGGTCTGCAGGTGGAGATGTGCTCTGCCATTAATCTCCATGGCTGCAGGGGCACAGCTGCCTCACCAGGGGCTGCAGGGGAATCTCTGCTCTGGTGCTTGGAGCACTTCTTCCCCCTCCTTCTGCACTGACCTTGGTGTCTGCAGAGTTGTTTCTCTTACCTATTCTTGGTCTTCTCTCTGGCTGCAGTTGTGCAGGGATTGCATCTCTGATGGGCTCAGCCTTGGCCAGTGGTGGGGCCATTTTGGAGCTAGCTGGTGTTGGTTCTATTGGACATGGGGGAAGCTTCAGGCAGCTTCTCACCAAAGCCACTCCTGTAGCTCCCCCCCACTACCAAAACGTTGCCACACAAACCCAATACACTCCCATAATATCCTCACAGACAACCAATGAAGTGTGGGCCAGATAAATGCACAGTGAAATGGTCTGAAAACGAGCTGCACTGCTGGCTCAGAGCTGTGATCAGTGGCACAAAGTCCAGCTGGAGGCCAGTCATTAGTGCTCTATGCCGTGGCTAGGGTCAATGCTGGAGCCAACACTGTTTAACATCTTCATATATGACCCACACAGTGGAACAGAGTGCAGCCTCCACAAATTTCCAGATGATTGACAACTAGAAAGAGTGGCTGATCTTTACCCAGTTAGCTTTAGAATGCATGACATGGTTAACATGGCTAACAAAGAAGTTGCACTACTATGTCCAATACCTATTTCTTTTGGAGGGGAATTTTTTTTTTTCTGACAATGTGTATAATCTGTCAAATGAATCCCTAATATTATTGATAATTTCTCCTCACTCTCCTGTTTTGTACTCCTCGTAATGCTTAAACAATCCTGAACCGTTGCAGGAAGTTTCCATGCAGAAGAGCTGGTCTTCACAAATAAATGCATAAACACTGCAGCAAATGAGGTCTGTTGTGAGATTTCATCCTTGGGTCTGGAACGCAGTTTAGGAGTTGATTCTGTTCTTCCAGTGGCCACTTGTTTCAAAGGAAGGTTTTAATTTTCTAGGAATGTAGACTGAAATAAATATGAATTTACAGCAGGGTGGTTCTGTAAGTGAGACAAAACAAGCTTCATCTGTAAAAAAAAAAAATCTTTTATTTTGCATCATTGACAAAGGCTTATTGTCTGAACAGTCTATAGATGTTTGCAGCTGCTGCTTGTTCTAAATTGTGACAAAGCAGTTTGTCTGCAAGAGGTGTCAATTTAGCATTATCTAGGCTATTGTGCTTACTTAAATACCTTCTGTGTAATTAGGAGACTGCTCATTAGTTTGCCACTGTCCCCAGCAGAAATGTTTACAGGCTCAGTTTGTTGGACATTGTTATGAGTTGATTTCCTGCCCTGCATTGTTTTCTGCAAATTGCTTCTTATGAGGACACTGGCTTTTGCTGCAATCACAGCAAAAGTAAACATCTTAAAATAAGACAAACAAAGTTTGGTTGTTAAGAAGAGAACCAGTCAGGCAGGAAATGCCAAGCAAAACAACATTCTTTGGGCGCCTGATATAAATATGACTCTGCAAGCTGCCTGCTGGGTCCTGCTGGCTGGGGCTTCCTTACACTGGCTGCAGACACAAAGAAATTCAGGGTTTAATAATCCTGGCTGAGATGTAGAAATTCTCATCCCATATAGATTAAAAATCTCAAATTTATGCTTCTTTTCCATGGGTGCCACATTTAGCATGCTCTAAGCAGCAAGACAGTCCTGAGGCTTCCTTGTTGCTGTTGGGCTCTCTAGAACTGGTCTGGACCCGTGTCGCTGCATGTTTGTGGTGTTGGTGTGGCCTGGAGTCTGCTTACCTGAAAGCACCTTACATGGCCTGACACCACCTCGTGTGTAACTATGTGCTAGAGGCTGAGGGGTTTCTTTATCAATCGAAGCCATGATCAGTTACAGAATTTAGAGGGAATTGTCCCTGGTCGCCAGATGAGACCAAGAAAAACACATCATGTAAAGTGGATGTTTTAAAACTTAAATTGTTTGCCAGGTTCTTTGTTTTCTGCTTTACTCTGCTTAAACAAAATGGACAAAAGCATGATGGTGGGGGCTTTTGTTTTCTTTTTTGTTTTCTGAATTTTAATTTTCTGATTTTATATAGTCATACTGCACACACATACGTTGAAGGAGTGTTTTCTGGAGGATAAACCTGGGATCTGTGTGCAGCACTCTCTAGGAAAATGTCAGCATTGTAGAGCTCGGGGTTTTTGTAACTCGCCTTTCTCTATGAAATGAAAGAGGTATAAGTTAAGATGCTTTGAGCAGAGTGTAGATCTCCAGTAGCACATCATTCTCCTCTGGGGAAATTTTTGGAAGTTTTAGACATGAGAACTCCTGGTAGATAGAATGTGAACTAGTAGCTCTTTCCATTTGAAAAAATGTGATGTGTAGTTTTGAATGTAGCCTTCCAGTTTGTTCTGAAAAGTTTGATCTACTATTATTAACACTAAAGCAGTTTTATGTGTGAGCCAAAGAGGATTTTGAACTATTTGCTTGCATTCTTATACATTTAAAAGTCTTATATGCTTTATTTCAAATGCATTCCCACTGAAATCAATGGAGAGGTGAGGCAGGAGTGCTGCTAATTTTTATAGAATTATTAATTTGTATGTGTAGAATCAGGGCCATTGTTTTCATTAGTAATAGACTTCTGCAAGATTGCTACTGACAGGCAAAATACCTTACTGAAAGAGGCATTAAAAGCAGTTGTAATCTAGCTTACTATATATACAATAGAAAAGCTTTTGGAAAATTTCAGTCTGATACCATGTTAATGACTTTCTTGCTGATGTGATTAAAATTACTTCCCCTTGCTCATCATCATATTAGTGATGGTGATCTCTCCTTAAATTAGATGAGAGGTACAATAAACAGAATGTGAATATAGTCTTTTCATTCAATGGAAGCATGACCTGTACATTAACACTAATGCTTCACCTAAAGAACGTTACTAAAGCCTACCTCAGAGGTTTTACTCTGTAGGCATAACCTTGAGGTTAGCAAAAGTAATCTGAGTCTCCACTTGGGTCTGGCCTCATGAGGTTATGATAATGTCTGAAAGTCCAATTTGGTTAGACATTCTGCTGGCCTATATTTACAGATGGGCAGGACTGAGGTTTGTCATCTTGTGGGAAGTTGTTTTTAATTTAACTTTGTTTTTAATTCCATAGGCTCAACTTCTTTCAACAATTAGCTACTAATTGGCTAAACAGACTTCACAAAATTCATGGCCTGGGCAGGGGGACAGTCTTGTTCCAGACCTTGTATTTCCTCATCCTTGCCTTCCCTTACTACTTTCCCCTGGTGAAATGCAGATGCATCTACAGGGGAAGGCCTCCAATTTCACTTTAAATTCCCAGGGCTTAACTAGAAACCTTATTTGTTCCCCTTTCTTATATTTTACATATATTTTAATTCCTGAAGTTTTAGATCAGCATGTTTTCTCCTTTAATAAACATTTAAGTTTAGAGCCTTTAATCTTTTCTTATTTAAAACCGCCAAGAAATGTACAACCTTTTATGAATTCAAATTAAAAATGAAGTGTGATGGAAGTTATTTACAGGGGCTGTAGCTTAGCAGGGAAAATATACAACTCCTTTGCAGTACATCATATTCTGTTCCTTTAATTTATAAGCAAGCTATAATGTAACATATTAATCATACAAAGAAAATGTAGCTTCGGTTTGAAAGATTTGTTGTAGTTGAACTTAACACACCTGCAAATTATTTATTCTTAAAAAATAAAAGAAAATGTGCAGCACACACTGTTGCATCCACCAGGAAAATGGATATCTTTAGAAACATCCTGCAGTAAATTATTTTTATTTTTATACTTTTTACCATTCTCCTTCAACTACTCCCGTCTCTCTTGAGCTCGGTGTACTGTGCTCTTTCAGTCAGCTCTTCCATCCCCTGTGGAAGTTAAAAGTGGCTGGACAAAAGGGAGAAGGATGCAATTATTGCTTCAAACCTTGTGTCACAGTTTCCTGTTAGAAGGGAAAGAAGCTACCTGTTACCCTACAGAGGGACAAATAAGGTCTGAAACATCTTTGCCACCACCAACTACTGAGATGACCGTTACTGTACAAAAGCAGTCTCTGCTTCTTTTAAGGGTTTGAATCTTGCAAACAAATGTAGGAGACTTGCAGGCATGGAGGATTTGGAGCCTGATTTGCTTAAACCGCAGGCAGATTCAAAGGGAGGGGGAGTTTCAGGGGGGTTACAGCCAGTACTTCAGAGTCTGACAGTGGTGTGAGTATCTCTGTGCTGTTAGGCTGGCCTGTGGGTTTCTTTCTCTCTGTTTTCTAAATGAAGCTCACTGGCTGGAGACACCAGGGTGCCTTCACCTTATGGTGGTGTTTCTCTTGTTAAGAGCAAAATGATTTTGAAAAGAGATTGTGGAGAAGCATTAAATAATGATAAAAATTTTGCCTTTTACCTACCTTCCCAACCTGAATGGGAGAGGTAGTTGGAAGGCGATAAACAGAACAGGGAGTAACAGAGAGCGAGAGGGCAGCAGTGAAACTCCCAGCGGGAATGGTGGCGAGTCTTGTTCTCACAAGTCAAAAAGCCTGCAATAATGAACCACCAAGTAAAAAGGAAAAACATAAGGTACAGGAAGCCAAATGCAGTGCCTCTGGGCATGTAATTTCACCCAGAATGTGTGCAAGGGAACTTCTTTTAACTCTTTCATTCTGTACCATTGCAACGGTGAAGTTTACCTTTGCATCCAGTACTCTGTTTGCTTCACTGAAGTCTCAGAAAGTTGTCTGACTCTTCAGCATGCCACCTGGCAGGAGGTGTGGCAGGAACCAACAGTTGCTCTCACAGATTTCCACCAGGCTTAGGTGTTATTTCTGTGGCGACAGGTCACTGCACTGGTCTTTCTGCTGTGGCTAATTCTGATTGTCTTAAAGAAAAGGGTAGATGATAACATGTAATTGAATGGCTAAAATATAGATCTGTTTTGCTTGATTGAACTTAATGCAGATCTTCTACTTGTCTCCATCAAATTTGAACCTTCCTTTTTTCATACAAGCAGTATGCCTGTGAGAGCAGAGGACTTGTGACTCTGGAGCCTTGAGGATTAACACTGCCAGCTGAACACCCAGGGAAACTGAATGGCCTCCTCTGTTCCCTGTCGATGGGTTTATTCCCTTAGACTTCAGTGCAAAGTTAATGTGTTAAATGGGGTAGAGTACTGAGGAACTAAACAACAGTTGGCTGAGATTCATAAATGAAACTGAGCTAATGCTACTTTTGCTTTAGTAGGAAAGCCATTGCCTTATCCAGTGTGTTTTAGAAAAATGGGCTGTGTTAACTTTGGCATGGCATGGTGTTAACACGGTTGTGCTGGTATCTGAGCTGGCTTGGTCAGAGGTAGCTCGCTGTCTCCACTAGCCTGTACGGGTGGTGAGTATGGAAAGGCTCTCCACATGCAGCAGCACCTGTGTGGTGTGCTCTCCCAGGGCCTTTGGCTTTGGTTTGCACTTTGCACTTCAGCCCCACCCTGCTGTAGGACTATGCCTTGAAAGAACGACATCTGGGTCTGAAGTAGCAGCTGGCTGGAGCCCAGCAGCTCTTGCCAAGTCTGAGAGGCTTCACCGTGAAGATGGGGAAGCAGGAAGAGACTGAAAGGGATGGAGGGAAAAAGAGCATAAAAAAAACCTGGGTACGTTTTCACAAGCCTAATTGAGTGATTCAGAGACCTGAAGTCTGAATGCTTAATCTAGGAGACGGTATATGTTAAATCAAAACCCAAACCACTGCTGCCACCAGAAAACCCGCATTCCCTCAATGCTTTGAGCTGTGTCTGGATATGAACAGCTGACAATGTTTTTGCCTCTTCTGCCCTGTTGTGCTCTATTGCATAACATCTCTCACCGAGTCCACCAACACTGAAACATTTTGATCCAGAGCAATACTTTCAATATCTGGAGAAGTTTGCAAATTCAGAGGTGTGTTTTGTTTTGTTTTTCCCAAGGAAAGCAAAAAGAAATTGTGAAATCCTCCAGAAAAGGAACTTCCGTCCTCCATGTAAAAGGAGGATAAAAGGCCTAAGATATAGATGATAACTTTGTTGTTGTGCAAGACGCAACACTCTATTATTAAAATAGTTTATTTATTAGCAAGCTTTTGTAATGAACCAAGCATAACAGATGTGGGCAAAACTCTACTCAAGCAGGTACAAACTGAAATAATAATGATGGGAGGCAAACAGCTTGACATTCAAATTACTGGCTAGACCTGCTTTTAGTGCTGTTTTGGCTCAATCTCTGAATAGAACAAAGTAGGTTTAAGCCTCTTCTTCACCTTTTCTCAAGCAGAGTTGGAGATATCTAACTGAAATGGCTGATAAAACTAATGCTTATTTCGAATTCATTGGTGCTGAAACCACATTTTTGGGAAAATGTGGCCTTTTAAGCAAAAAGAAAAGACCTACTGAAGTGTCATTCACCCATATAAAAATTTAATTGTGGACATTTTTTCTCTTCCAGTCCTCCTGTACACTCTCCTTTAGAGGTGCATGTGTAGGTTACAGAGGCCCACTGACCTCAGGTCTGATGCTGCTTCCCTGGAACTGTGTAGTGGTGTGCTGTGTGGTGTCTCTGCTGATCGCTATCTGCAGCTACAGTTTCACTTCACATTCATGCCATCACTCTTAGGGTACAGAGGGTTTTTTGTCAACTCATTGTGCCGCCGTGTTCTTTACAGCAGTTGTCTTAATAAAGACTATTGCTTGCTGAGTTTGTCTAATTTGTTGGGGGTGGGTGTTGGTGTGTTGTTAATTGGCGTACAAAACACCACAAGTTAGCATATGTTTGTAATTTTTTCTATTAGTTCTTTTCCCACAATAGCAATTTGGATCCCTCCTAAAGACCTCCAGAAATTATGACAGAACAGTTCATAATTTTTTGTGGTGCTAAAAGCTAATCAGGTGCGATTCTGTCTTATTTTTAATTTGCTGTATGATGTTTTAGACTTTCTTTTATCCTACTAACATTTATCTAAATTTGGAAACAGGCTTGAACTTTTTTTTTTTTAATATGTGAATTATTGTACTTGGTAAACATGAAAACTCTGCAGAAACAGGTATTTCCCTCTTTCCTTCCTCTCCCTGAGCTGTTGAACTTCAGATCCTTCTTCGTAGCATTTCAGTTTTGAAGTGGTGCTATGCTGGCTGACTAAGCAAGTCAAAAGCTATTTATCGCTGCTCCCTGACAATACTGTGTGGGTTTGGTATATATTTCAAAAGCAACCAGTAAAACTACTTTAGAGCACAGACTATGAATAAGGTGAGATTCTGACACATTTTCTAATGTTGAAAAGTCTTTACTCTTTGGACGTCAGTAGGACTTCCTTGAGTAAGTGTTGCTCATGGTCATTAAATGCTCAATTTTCCTGCCCTGTGTTATATAATTAAATTATGCAAGTAATTCAGCTATCCAAGACAATGAAGATTGTGAATGGAATAGTCAATTGTACATTTCACAACTTCAGTATCTTCAGAATACATATTTGCTGAGGAAATAAATGGAACAATTTGAAATAATGAATATGTTTTAGAGTCTAACAATTTCTTTGTGAGCAGTAATGGACAATTGGTTCTGAATAAATTATTGGCCCATTTCCAGGATGGCTGTTCATCCCTCCTGCAGTCACGTTCCATCTTTGTAGCTTGTGAGCTTTACACAAAGAGGTTATCAGCAATCTGCTGCAGAATCCTTCCTATTCAGTAAATCAGAGCCTTGCTCTTCCTTGGTCCCTTTCCAGAGACGGAGGATTCAAGCCTCCTTCACCTCCCAGCAGGAGAGGTTTGTTAAATACTTGTCTGTATTGCCTTGCAAAGTTTATGAGAACTGTTTACATAATTCTGCAGGATCACTCTTCTTTGCCCAGTGACAGTTAGGTGTGCCTACTGAGACCTGGGTATCCTGTCCATTAATTGCTGCTCACATAATCTTGCTAATGAGCCAGGAATTTAAGAGAAATATTAGTCTTTAATGAATCAGTTCTTGTTTCTTGCAGTATTGTCTGCAAACAAAGGAATATCTGATATCAGTTCACTATAATGAATGATACAGGTTTTGTGGGGTCATCTTATGTTGTTATTAGAGGTGAGAGATTGAAAGCATTATGTTACAACTACACTTTTTTAATACTGCTTTGAGGAACATTTTGTAGTCAGTTGAGTTTTGAAATTACTCAGGAGGTGCATGGAAGTTGATAGATTCCCATTGACTTTACTGGGATTTGGATCAGGCTTGTCAATGTGAATCAAGAATTTATAGGAGCCTAAGCAGCAGTATGCAGGAATTTAATGCCGATCCTCTAGAGATTTCTAAGTTAATTAACTGGGCAGAACATTGTCTTGAATAATGCTGCAGAATAGGACAGGAATAAGTTTATATAAATTTTAAAGTGGAAGAATATTATCTGTTTAATTATCCAAACAACTCATGGAAACTGATCTCACATATAAAACATATCAGTAATGATACTGAAGTATTACATAGTTCCTATAGATGCCTGTCGGAAGGGGTCCTGAAAGGTATACCTTCACGCTCTTCACTTCATGGGACCTTCACTCCTCTACCCCGACACCCCGAGCGGTGCAGGGCAGTGGGGAACAGTGGCTGTGGCGAGTCCATAACGGCTCCTCTCTGCTGCTCTCTCCTCCTGGTATCTTCCCCTGCTCCAGTGTGGAGCCTTCCATGGACTGCAGTCCTTCAGGATGAACCTTCTCCTGCAGGGGCATCTCCACTGGGGTGCCTGGCGCACCTCCTCCTCTCCTCCTGCCCTCACCCGGCCCTTAGCAAGGCAGTTTCTCACACTGTTCCTCACCCCTGGCTGCTGGGCAGTGCTTGGCCCTGTCTTAAGTACATTGCACCCAGAGGTGCCAGCGGCTCCTCTGACGGGCTGGGCTGTGCCCTGCGAGTGGGGCTGTTGAGGAAACAGCTGGAACCGGCCATGTCCAGCTCGGGGCAGCCCTGTTCCCTCCCTCCTCACAGGGCTCGTCCGGCAGCTCCCCACTGCCAGCTCCTTACCACCTACGTCTAATGTAACTTAAGAATGTGGAAGGAGAGGGTGATGATTGTTTTTTACCATGGATTTAAAGATTTGTTGTTGTTGAACTATTAACAAGACTTAGCATAAAGTACTGTTCTGAGGAGAGAGGACCTGCTTCTAGGAACACTTGTGGGTTGGAAACAATCTTGTGAGGAACAGGTCATGGTGAGAGGACAGGGTGAAGGTGTTTACTAGCAGGAAAAGTGAAGGTGAAGAGAGACCACCTGTGGAGTTTGGCTCCCTGAAGGCCTGCACCCCTGATGCTGCTGCTTTGCAGCTGGTGAGGCTGCCTGTGGCCACCCTGCCTCTCCCTCAGGGTAGGGGATGCCTATGGTGGGCTTATTCTATCGGCTGCGAGTGGGCTCTTGGACATGAAGTCACCTTACTTCTTTGCCAAGTGCTGCTTGGGTTTGTTTTCTTCATATTCATTAACTTTCCTGATCAAAAACTGCCGTTGTTTTTCGGAAGAGTATGATCCATAAAGATCTCCTGAGGACTGTGGAAAATCAGCAACTGACACAAAAAATGTAGGACTTTAACCCAAACCAATATTGTCTTCTCTTCCCAGGAGAAGGAGGGGCTCATTTTACAGTGACATTATTTAAATGAGGTATGTTACCTTGCCGCTTTAACTTGATTTGTTAAAATAGCGGCTCATTAGTTGTTCCCTTGTGCAATATAGAATTTGCACATTAAAGACATGTGTTTCATGTGCTTACTGCATTCAGGGATAAATTTCTAGCCATCCTGTTTGAAAGAAAAAAAATTTGGGATTTTGAAAGAAAAAAATAAAGGTGGAAATTCTAGTAATTTTTTTCCCTCCATAAGTCTTCTCTAATCTGTTCAAACCACTAATATTTCATTTTAGAAGCCCACTGAGTTAGTGCTGATCTCTTTCTGGACGTTTTGTCTTTTGTGCTTTGTGTGGTGTAATAGAGATCTTATTTTTTTTTTTTTCCCCTTAGTCTTGCTATGAAATTTATCATGTCTGAGTTGAGAAAATACCTTAAATCTCAGGCAGGGGGGAGTTCTGCTGTTGTCTGAGAACACACCTCTTGGGGAGTGGAGACTTGTGGTTACCTTGTGTCAGCCTGGTTGGAGAAAGGTGTCTCCGGCCATATTCCAAACATAAACGTCTTCCCCAAACGGACAGATTCTCCCATTCTCAAATGATGCATTTTCAGGCAAAAGCCTGTGGTATAATTCAGAGTGAAAAGGCTTGTTTTACCATTACGCATGCTGTGGGAAAGCATGGATCAAACAGAGGAGAGCAGGTGTTCTGCAAGTTCCTTAACCGGTGAGCCCTCTGCATTGAATCAGGGAGGAAAGCGTAATGCTGTGCAGCCTACCTGCTTTCCCCTCCCTCACTTCTGGGTGGATGCATCTGTGCAGGATCTTGGTAAGGCTCACTGAAGTGCTGGAAGGACCACACCTCTCAGAGGTCTCAGGGTGTTGCATTAGGTTCTTGAACCTTGCTGTGTGAACATAAAAAAAAAAATCAACATAGGGAAAAAAATCTCAACTAGGGATGGTTGAGAAGAAAAAAGAATATAAAATACTAATATGAAAAAACTAAATTTTGTTTGAAAAGCTGAATAGAACAGATTGGGAGAGATATTTGATCCTTTTATGTAACATTTAGGCTCATTCCAGACCCTGGCTGATGAACTGCTTCCGTCTTGTTCATTTAGCAGCAAGCGCTAGGGCTGTCTTTCCTAACTAAAGTCAAAATCTAATTCTTTGGTTTCACTGGTGATTCAGATTACAACAATGCCATAGAGAGCCTTTCCCACCCTCTTCCCCCCTTTTCTCACTGTATTACAAATGGCTGGTGAAAAAAATGTAACAAAATGCTGATCCTGCTTAAAATGCAACTAAATATATCCATGTTCATCTCCTGTCTTGCCTGTAATTTTCTTGTATGCTTACCTTCTCAGCCTCTGTTCATCAGCATCTATTGTGCTTTGAAGACACTTGTGCTGTAAGCCAGTTTTTCAAATCCTGAACATGAAACTCCCATACAATAAAGTTCCATACAAACATAGCTAATGTCAACAAAGCTAAAAAGATGTCAGCAAGCTCCCAAACAGGCAATTTATTGCAGTTAAACACCCTTCCCAGACATTTTCTTTACAATCAAAACTTGTTATATAAAATAATCCCTCTTCCATTGATCTTTTTTAATCTCAGTTTACAAATTACTGCCTTTCTCTTTGTATCCCATATGAAATATTGAATTCATTTGTGCATGTTCTTTGAATGCAATCTTTCTGTTTCTTTTTTAAAAACGTCTTTGGGTGATCACTTGAAGGTATATACAAAAAAATCAGTGAATTTGGCCCTTTTAACCAAAAGAAGTTGTATCACAATAAATTTAAATAAATGAAAGATATTATTGAACACCGTCTCTTGTTAACAAAATCCCCCAAATGACTTAGAAACATGGTTTACAGAAACTTACATATTTTTCCTTGCTATCTTACATTTCATTATGCCCTTTTTCCCTTGTAAATATACACAGGGGGAAATGTACATAGCTCTTTCTATAGGTTTTCAGAATATGACTGTTTGGGGACAGAGCAAAAGTACAGGCCATTCTGATAGAAAAAGAAAAGAAGCCTAGTTTGTCAAATATTGAGATAGACGCCCAGTAACTCATTCACATATTTGTTATACACAGGCTACTTTTGACTTGTGATAAAGACAGCTCAAGCTTCTTTCAGGCTCCCAAAAAAGCCTTTGTGTGGCTTCCCAGCTGTATGTTCCACAGCTTCTAAACTGGCCCTCAAATAATGTTATGGGAATACTAAGAAGGAGACCTCATATTAAATGACACTTTCAATCAATCAACATCTGCTTGTGTTTGTCAGGGAAAACCTGGGACGAGTGTGCAGCTTCTATCTGATTGAGTCTGCATCTGTGAGCAGGTTCCAAGACACTTTATCTGGCACAGGAGAACAGTAAAGGCTTCCCTTCTTGAACCAGATCTGCTCCAGAGATACTGAATTCCTCCATGATAATGAGGTGTCCAGAATAGTAACAAGAGGCCAGAAGTGTACTTTTGGTTTAACTGTGCTGAGATGTCTGCTGACTGGGCAACTGCAAATTCGCACCAGTGTACCTGAGAGATCTTGGCCCAGAGTGAACAGTGAAATCTTATCAGGTGCCGGATCTCCTGGGCTGTATGTGAGAGGTATAGGATTACTGCATGTCTAGCACAGCTGTGACAGGCAGAGTGAGAGAAGAGTGTATGACAAGTAAGTAAAGCTATTTCTTTTCGTAGTGCTGTAGTTCCTGCTTATAAGGCTTTTTCCTGGGCTTTAATGCTGGTGGTAAGAAATAGTTCTGTCTTCTCTGACACATTTTGCATGCAAAATACTTAGAAATAACACTCCTTTGCAGGTGCAGTTAATAAGGGTACTGAAGAGTACAAATAATTACCTCCCTGGCAAAGGGCATAGAGAAATACTTCCCATTCAAGGCTCTGAGAGGTGGAGAGTGGAACTGTGGAAATTCCCTGGACTGTGTCATTTTAAGTTTTGCAGATGTTCTCCCTTTGGCATTTTTCTCCCATCTCCGGTTTAGCCACAGCATGAAAATGTTTTGACCAACACTGCAGACTCAGGAAAGGTCATACACGTACCTTCTTGTGACATGTTTTTTTAACCTTTCTACCTGCTGTGGGTAGTCCGCAACCTCCTGTGCTGACAAGTCTGTGATGGCTAGGGCTATGATTAATGGGATTTCATTAACGCTTGTGCAACTGTCCCTGAGAACCCTCAGAGGTGCTCTAGCCTCCTCCTCATGCTGTGCACCTTCTAATGGTAATAAGTGTAGACAATATGTTGGATATTTTCTCTCCAAAGCTTTCCCCCAGGCAATATGGGTAAATAATGATTTGTATTGGAAACGGTAATGTGTAATAATTATGGCTACATTGCCATAACAAAAAGGAAGTATAAAACATGCTGTTATTGCCACCCTAGTATCCCACCTTTGAGAAGAGGTTGCTTAATGCATGACCATGTTGTAGGGATAACTGGGACTCCTCTCTGTTCTGAGCAGGGATGGGGAGGAAGAGGGGGAGAAATATGCAGAGTGGCTGCACAACAGGTATTTCTTAGTGGGAGAAAACAGAGTAGTTTGTCTGCAAGGGAAATGGAAGGATTGAGTGCAATTTTTAAGACTGATGTACAAGGCATGTGTATCTTCACTGTGCCCCAGTTCTGAGCTGGCAGATGGGAGTGGTCCAAAAGTTACCTTGTCCTGTTAGCTGTGCCCAAGTGAACAATACCGTCCTCATCTTCTCTGGATCGCTCCTGAGTATGTTTTACATTGCATCATGTGGCAAAAGTCTAGTCTTGGGTTTTCCTTGGAATAATTAGGATCAAACTGCTATCACTATATTTGCCTGGTGCAGTATGTCTCTGAGTGTAGAACAGCATTTTACTTAAAGAGATTAGTACTGGTGGAGTGTATTCAAGTGCAATATGTTGGGGATATATTGGGGAAGGATTAATTGGTGCTTGCTCTCTCCTTGTTACCTTTTATTGAGCATCCACTACTGACACAGTCTGACTGACACAGCTCAACCTTTCCTATGCTCCAGTCTGTTGTTATCAATACATCATACTGACAGCTCTTTCTCTTTAAATTAAGTTTGTTTGAAATTACTGTTTGTTACTTTAATTTTGGACTCTTGTACTGTGGTAACATGATAGGTGAATATGCCTAAATTTCTTGTTGCCGCACAGCAGGAACAGTGGAAGGGTAAGGTGTGAATGATAGTGGGAGCCATGGAAGGCTGACTAACATACGTTATTCACCTAAAACTGCTAGAAATGGAAGAAGAGCTCCCACAGGCTGTCATGGGTTCCAGAGGACAAGAAGCATTTCCAATATTCAGTAGTATTTATGTATATTAAGGACTGAAGATAGGTAAGGTAAAATAAACTGCTATCACAGTTCTTGTTTTGCATGACTGTGGAAGAGACAGGAAAATGAGGTCTGCTTATAGTGTGATAGAAGAGTCAAAAATTACTCATGGATCTGACAACAGCAATGCATATATCGGTCATATTGCAGAGAGCTCAAGGATTCAGGCAGCTTTCCTGGGTAGAGACTGCAAAATGCAGCTTTGTTCCTGCCCTGTGAGAGGGGAGAAAGAGTAATATCCCAGAGGCTGTAGATCCTAGATTGATGAGGCTGCTGTGCTTCAGGTAGGTATGAACTGAGCAGAAGCTGTTTAATGTAAAAGGAAGCTATATAGCTGGTTTAAAATACAAATTCCGATTTCATATGTGTCCTTGTTAGGGATAAGAGTAGATGTCCAAATATTTGTTAGGTACAACAGATTGTTTAGAAGATGCAGGAATCTATGCCAGAGTAAATGGTCCACAGGTAATTGAGGGGCTTGTCTCAGAGGCAACTATGGGGCATCTCTCTTTCTAAGTTATGTTCTCAAATTCTTAAAGTTGCAAAAGAAGTTTTTCAAGCCCTTTACTCTTATCCAGCTAAGGTCCCCTTGCAAATCACCTAAGCCACAAAGTTTCTATTTGTTACTGTGCAACTTTTCATCCAATTTCAGTATAATTCTGAACTGAGTAATAATGATAACTCTGAAAGAAACAAATGTTTTAGGAGTCCGTCTGAGCTTTTTCTGTTCCTCTAGATGTCCCATTTGTTTCTGTTCTCCAGGATTTCTGATGCTCTCAGAAAAAGCAGTAGTTGTGTTTCCCTTGCTTTCATTGATCTTGACAGAAAGCTTTGGGATTTTGCTGATGTTATTCTATGAAATCCCACTTGCGTGTGTCTTTAGCACCAGGTTATGTTAGGCCCTACTCAAAAAACATGAACACATTCAGCCGGTCATTGTGTTTTTTGCTAAGCACATTCTTCTTGGTATTCTTATGTTTCTTTTTTTTTTTTTTTTTTTTTAAAGTATCATAGCACTGGGGGAACAAATATACTTTATATTAACAAAGCCTGCCACAGTCTAAAATTCATAAGCCAGGGGTAAAGGCTTGAAAATGAAAGCAACAAAAAGGACAAGACAAATCATTGATTCTTCTAGCTTTTTGTCTGGGGATTTAAAACATTAAATATAACTTCAGAAATTCTCTGGAGAAGCTCATTGTGGTAATAAAAGCAAATTCTACCTTAATCCTTCTTTCTGACACAAACCAATAGTGGAATGACATTCTACTCCGGCTAAGGCAATAATTTTATATCAAATTTTCCAGCCCCATCAAGTGTTGCCACAGTCAGTGAGAATGGCAGAAGTCTTATAGCCTCATTATACATGTTACAAGTGTCGCAGCCAAGTGGTTGGTTCCTCCCTGACTCATCATGTAGTCTCTGATGATCTCTTCCACCTTCTTTATGGTAGGAAAGATCTTGTGGAAGACATACAAGCAAAAAGCTTCAAACTAGCAGACTCAAAGACCTGTTCTCTTTCTCTAGGCCTCAAATGTTTAGCAATAGGTGTCTTCACTCAGAAACATTGACACCTGAGCTTTCGAGTTGCTAGAAAATCATTCACTAGAAAGTGCTGTAGACGTGCACGTGTGAGCTCTGGTGTTTAAAACTAGAGTTAGTTGAACAATTCTCAAGAATAATGAAAACAGCAGAAGAATATGGCATTTGGGGGTTGGATGGATGTCTTTTTTTGATTAGAAAATATATATTTCTTGGCAAAAACAATTGTTCAAATATTTTCTTCAGAACTCTTTTTTTGCCTCTCCAGAATGAAATTTGTGAGTGTGCTCATGCACTCAGTCCCTTTTCCTTCTTTACTCCTAGAGTAAAACACTTCTCTTAGTTTTCAGGTATCTCTCTTCAAATATTTCTTCTGCTAGAGTCAAATCAGTGGCTTTACAACACCTCACAGCAGAATGGCTTGTTTTCTTTTCTGGTTTAAATACTTCATTATTTGATGGGAGTAAGGAAGAAAGTCTACTATCTTTTCCAGTTTATCCTAATGTAAAAAGGAAGTTGTCATGGCCTTTGTATATTTTGTTTTTATATTGTTTTTATCTTTTTCCCCTGAGGGTGACATCTGATTTGTTTTTTTCAATCTTCGGAACAGCCAGTCTTGTTTAGGCTATACTCATTTATCTTACGATACTTTCAGCTGACCATTTTAAGAAAGTTTGGATCTCATGCAGAACTATTAGCCAACAGTCTTTACGTGTCTACTTGTTTTTTCAGATGAGTCACTATTTTCCTTAGCAGAGTTCTGTGTTACTTCCTGCCCAAGAGCAAATAGAGAGGTATTTTCTCATAGGTAATTGTGTCATAGTGATGGCTGGGACCTGACATTAAAACTCAGACTCATTTAGAAATACTTGTAGGACCTGCCCTGAAGAGCTCTCATTTCATATGAGATAAGTAAATACAGATAGATAGTAAATGTGGTGGTCACACTGGTCAGTGCAGTAGACTTTGACCTGGGGATTGGAATTATGACACAAAACACGTGACGCATGCTAAGACATACTGCATAAAGGTAAACCTACATCTTTAGGTGAATCATACAGGCTGAAACTAGGAACCATGCTGAAACTGTTCAGGAGTTTTGCTGAAATACAATGGCATTTAAATTCTTCCAAAGAGTTTATGGTGGTCTTCGTCTACTCTGTTTTTTGAATACGTTGCCTCAGTTGTGAGTCTAGGATTGTTGTATTATGTTTTTATACTAAAATTACGGATTGGTCTGAGGTTTAAGTTTAGGGGTGTGCAAATAAAAAATGGTGAGGCTGGAGTTTGCTGGTTGAAACCCTGTTGCAAAGTTGAAAGGTTTAAACTGAGCTTCACTTTCTTTGTGTGGGTTTATATTAAAAAAAACAAACCACAACAACACACAAACAAACAAACAAAAAAAAAACCCAAACCAAAAAAACCCAGACCACTAAGGGAAAAAACCCAACACAGGTCAAAACTATATAGCCATGAATGCAAGTGGAAATGATCGTGAAAAGGTGTTTTGGTTCACGTTGATTGACATTCTCTGCATTAACCTGCGTTTTCACTTGACCCTGCAAATAGTTCTCAACAGCTGAATATATGGAACAAAATCTGTAGCCAAGACTAATAAATTGCAATGCCAGGATCTTAAGGTCCTCAGTAACTGTAAATCAGTAGAGCTGCAGAAATCAACTGAGCTGTACTAATTTACACAAGCTAAGTGTCTAACCTTTAGTATTCGTTAACATTTCTTAAATGATGGCAACTGGAGTTTGAGAACAGTACCAAAAGTAAGATAAAATACCCTTGCACTTCCCCTAGGTGAAACACAAAATAATTTGACATATAATTAAAATTCTTGTAAAAATTATGGTTATGTAGTTTGTTTTCTGTAGAGAATTAGCATAAAATCTACTGATATCAAACAACAGCTTCCAACATATGCCAAAAGGACTCCTTGCTAGGGGAAAAAAGCCAGGAATTTGGAATGGTTTCCACAATTGTGTCATCAACAAGTCTTATGGTATAGCTCTTTTTATTTTCCTCGCCTTTAGACTGCATTCAAACACAAACAATTTGTGAGCCAGAAGAGCTTAATACCCGAGGAATTCTAATCTGCATATTCCCACTTTGAGTCATGTGCTGCTTTCTACATTTTATAAGAAACTTCAAAGGGCTCCTTGGTTTCCCTCTAGCCAAAAGTTTGGGGGAGCCACGTACCATTTATTTAACTGTGTTCTTAAGCCAAGTCTCCAGGTTTGGTATATGAATGTACACTTCCAATTAAACCTATACAAAAGTGTATAAGTGTACAGCGGGCCGACACTGTTGCAGTTAAATTTGGGTTACTTTATTCTGAGGTTGTTCTGATTCAGGTTTCAGAAAATGATGAGGTAATGAAAGCAGCAGTCTGTTCACCAAATTTACAGCAACAATCTCTAATTGTCAAACTTCCAGACAAACTGTAACATACTCCGAACTAATTTCACTTTCCCTTAAGTCTGCCTATGTAGAAGAGGGTTTCTAGGACTGGGCAAATTGCAATGCAGGCTGCCAGCAGACTTCTGAGTTGCTGTGAAACAGCTGTTGAATAGTTTGCGAAGTGTTATCTGAATTGATTTTTTTTTTTTTTTAATGGAACAACTGTTCTTATTATAGGCCCTTATTTTTTCTGGTAGCTTGTTTTTAAGAAAGATGTAAAGATTTCACAAAGTTTTGTATGACAGTTGTCTGGCTTGTACAATTTCTGTCTGGCAGACAGAGCATAAGTGAATCAAATGTATCCTAATTTAAAACTACGAGCATTACTATAGCTCACAGAAGAGTATAGCTTCTTAGACATTGATTGACTTATTCAGAACTGGCTTATGGCAGATTTGAAATATTAACAATGTGCAAAACAAGCTGTCTTGATGGGACAGATGACTTTGCCATGAGAAGATGTGCACAATCATGTTTCCAAGGTGAACAATTGCTGTTCTGAATAAAATATTTTTTTTGTTATTTTGGCAAATGATCCCAGATTATCAGACTGATAATGAAAATAACTACAGTACATTTATTTAAAAACTTACTTGCTAGTTATGGACATAGGTCCACAGACCAGGTATAGCTCTATAGATTCAGAATTTACAAAATATTTATCGATTGTTTGAGATGAATGCAATTTTTTTTTTTTTTTTTTACAGGAAATAGTTATGTTCATTAACTTAGCTTTTTTTTTTTTTTTTTTTTAATCAGTCTTCCCTCCTCTTGCTTATTCCTTTGAGTTTGGTGGTTTGATATTTCTAAGTAGTGGAATATAGTCCATACTAATGAATTGGATTTGGACTGTGTGGGATTCCTGTCTTGCCCGTGTCAATGCATCATTTGATAAGGAATCCCCTGGAAATGAGACTTCTGTAAGGAATGAACTGCTATCTACTGTGATGAGTGGGGAAGAATTTGACCCATAAAGTATGACTATCACCTGCTTAAGATTATTTTAGTCTGTGTTTTAGATTGTGGTACAATTTTGAAGCTAAAGGTTGCTTTTTGTTGTCATTAAGTCAATATAGGAAGATCTTAAGAGCTAGACTGAAATTTCCTCATTTTTGGTAGCTCTAGGGTGTGAAATACCCCTTCTAAACAGATGGTCTGAGATATTTTTCTGTATTTCTTGATTCATTCTATGAACCTGTTATTGAGAATGAAAGCAGTGACAAATCACAGCCACAAATGGAGAGGCAGTGTCAGAGGTAGCTCAGTCCCGTTGTGTAATAAGACTGTTAACGTTACGTGGATTCAACAGCAGTGCACTGAAGTCATTCCAGCTACTTCATGTTCTCTTGCAGCGGATTGAGGTATAAGGCACTCAACTCATGGGACAATAATTTTTATGATTATTTAGGAATTCCTGCTCAAAGTCTGTCTAGTTGTCAGGTGATCTTCTCACCTTTCTGGCACCAGTGTGGCAGGATGGGTACAGAAGGGGGACATGGCCCAGTAGTTGCAGTATTCAGAGATGCCAGATGTCTGCTGCAATAAGAGATTAAGGCATGTGCATAGCACCTGCAACCTGCTTCCTGTGTATCTGGTTGGTCCTGTTAAGCAATGAATCCATATGTCTAAGGAGAACTTGCACATACTGAGTCAGTCCCTGTCCTCTGTGTCCTTGGGTCATAATGTATACTACTTACCTTCTGCAATGTACTGAGCTGGGTCTGGAAAACCTTTTCAACTGAGTCTGAATAGAAAAAAAACAAGTTCTTTAACTGGAGTTCCTCAGTTCCTGCCCTTCTTTGTGACAGAAATGTCCCACTTGCCTCTTAGTGCTCCTTTATGTCCACATAATTCTGCTAGACCCTTTTTTTTCCTGCTCTGCTGTATTTCAAATGCATTCTGCCCATGCTGTAAAACAGATCTTTCCACCTAATACTTTCTTGGTATGGGAAGGCTCAGTGCACAGTGCAGAGGAGCCTTGAGCTTTCTCTGCTTTAACTTCTCTGTTTATTCACTCTTTTGGGGGCTCAGGGGCTGGTATTTGTTTCTGGTACAAGGTGAGGAGTGGGCACAATCTGTTGATGTCTAGTGTGGGGGAGAAAGACTGCATGAATGAGCTTTCCCCTGTCACTTCTGCATTTCACGCCCTACCCCAGGGATCCCAGAAACATCCCATCTAGCACTTTGTTGACATACAGATGGTCAGAGCGGACTAAAACTAGAGATGGCCAATAGGTGACTGAGCACCCTCTTTTATCAAAGAGTCACAAGGACAGCGCTGGTGACCTGTAGAAAAACAATTATTGTTTGCTGGACTCTGTGTGCTGACTTCTTTCAATTAATTCATTGCTTCTTTTGAAGTGGCCTTGGAAGAATGAATCCTGGGTTGTAGCAGTTATAATGTCTCCAAGATGTCTTTGTTGTATGTTGCTTTAAGTATTGGTTCTTCCCTGTGAGTTAATTTATTTTGCTTTCAGGAAAACCACTGCTCTACATCCAGAAACAAGTAAGAAGGGCTAAACTGTAGCAGCATTGTGGTTTTTTGAGTGATCAGAAGAAGAAGCAAGAGCAAATGTAATGCTGAAGCCTTTGTGTATGGTACATAAGGAAAGTTTCCCAGACTGCCTGGAGTTGGATTTTTGCCTTGTGTTTATCACTATGATGTCGAAAGATCAGATTTAGGCATTCTCGCATGTATTGAAATATCATTTCATGGCTCCTTTTCTTCTGCCTGTTTTGATCCATTATGTAATCCAGTGCAGAGTGTGCCAAAGATTTAGTCAACAGTCCAAAACAAGTCATCTATCTGGTCAGATTCTGTCATCAGTTGAGTCAAATTTGTTCAACCTGATTAAATCAGGGCATATACAACACATCTAAATATCACATAGCCCAGCAGAGGGAGAAGTACCAGGAGGTCACAATTTGTTTCCAACAAATGAAAACATTCAGGTTTAGACCCATGAATAAAAGATAGACTTCATTAATGCAGAGATTTAGCTAGTCAATCCAATGCTACATAGCCTGCATCAAAAGAAATTCCTGGGGATGAATTTACCTTAAGTAGCACTTGAATCTCTCCTGTTACCCATTAATTATTTCTCTTTTTATCTAGCACTGGTAGAATATTGCACGCAGAACTTGCAATATAAGGTGTGCAGAACCTGTAAACCATAATGCAAACATTCAGCTTTTCTTTTATGGGAAAGGACATGTATAAAAGTTAGTGGGATCAAGATCAAAAATGACAAAATTAAAATGAAAGAAAGTATGAAATATTAAGTTATTCTTTCTGAACAAAGTCTGAAATATAGCAAAAATATATTCAAGTTTTTATTTACTTTGCACATTGACACTTGTGATTTAACTCATGCTTTGCAGAGGTGATGTAAAAGTGCCAGAAAATGTTTCTCTGTTGGATTTCTACTGTGGCTCACACACTGGAGTCAGAGGGTTGGTTAAATATAATGTATGCCTTTTTACTATGGAAACTGTTAGCAAAATTTGTCTCATTGAGGTAGTCCCTCTCCGTCTTGTACCCGTCATTCTATAAGACATTATTTCAGCTAAAGCTTTTCTACTTATTCTGGATAATTCACTTGGTCTCTAAGTACACTCTCCCCTGACTCCTTTATGGCTGGAAACAGATTTAGTACTGTCAGGCAGAGTCTTGTGTAGGTGTGGGAAGAAAGACACACCTCATGCAGATAAACACCAGAAGTTTTTATAGGTAAGGTTATGAAGTAGTAAGAGATCAACTTAGGGGAGAGTCTTTCTACTTGTTTTGAAAAAAAACCCCAGAGAATCCTGCAGTGGCTTAAGATAATATTTTCATAATTCATCTGCCTAAGTATTTACACAGCACTGCATGCTTTCCACTCCAAATATCTATAATGACCACAAGCTTTCATTTCAGGAGAGTCATTGGTAAATGGCCACTTCAAAGTGTAACATTTTGAGAAATTTTTCACTGCAGTTTCACCAAAAGAGAAATGTTCTATGGGAACGTATTGACTTTGATGAAATTTGGCAGGAAAAAGGGCCTAAATAAATGGCTGTAAATATTTTTTACTTGGTTTTGATAAGATAATAAGGTATTTTTACTTTCTGATGTATTAAAATATTTTGTTTGTGCATGTTGGCTTTCATATTTACCTTACTGAAACTAAACATTGGAGTTTTTACTGTCTGCAAAACTATTTTCATTCTGAATTGGACCAAAAGTAAATGTCCAAATCTTGGAGTTTCAAGAAAAATGGAAGTTCAGTTCTCCTGGAAAGTAGAGACTGGTCTCGGAAAGATAGATTTTTTTTTATGCATTCAATACCTGAAGCTTGTGACCACTTTGCTTAAGAAATCATCAGACTTTTGTGGCTTGCTTTGTAAACTCTACTCTGTTCAAACAATCACAATTACCTGGTCCCTAATTTGTATATGCCATGACCAGACAGAGACACGGAAGGTGATGCAGTTGCCTGCCTTGTGTAAGAAAACAACCTCATTCTTGGAGTTTCTTTGTACAGCATAGATGATGGGCAGAAGTAATCCCACGGACTTGCTTTAGGATTGCAGGATGACTTTTCAGCTTTAGTTGAGCAAAAAAAAAAAAAAAAATGTGGGCCACTGTCTCCACCACTTATTTTTATCTCAATACAAGGCAATTTAATAGATTTTTATCTGACTGACATGAGGGTAATGGGGAACAGAGGGAGACACTGCCACCTTAACAGGTTTTTCCTCCTAATTGGTCTCTAACTATTTACAGGAGTAGACTTAATTTTAAGCTTCTGGTCTTTCTTCTGTAGCCACAAACCAAACAAATATCAGCCAAACAAAACTAGCCAGCTGCATTACTATTTTGTATGTGGTTTTGCATCTTTGAATGATTCTGTACTTTGTGCATTTAGGGACAACTAAAAGTGGCAAGACAAGTCAGTGCTCTTTTATTGTGCTCTTTCTCCCCAACATTTGAGAGACAATGTAGTTTTCTTCTCCAGACCAGTCACTATGTTCTTCTTCAGGTCATCCATCTGCAGTCTGCTCCTTCTGCTTCACATTGGTGATGAATTATACTCTGCTTCCTCCAGCTAATCCTTTTCATTTATTTATATTTTATGGAGGAAACATAAAAGACTCCTCATAAAAATCCAACTGTTTTTGATAAACCTTGTCATGTGCAAATAATGGAGCCTTGTCAAGCACAAGCCTTGATGGAAATTTATGCCTTGTAATAATAATAAAGGGAGAGAATCAGGAACAAATAAGGAATATATGGAATTGGATTCAAAGCATGTTTATGGTTTTAAATTGTTGGAAATAAAGTATTTTTTATTCAGAAATGTTTTTACATGTTAATGTAATTCAAATACTATGTTGTGCTTGAACGCTGCAGTATTCAGCCTAGCAGAGCTATGAAAACCATTTCGTACTATAGCACAGCACCTCTTTCCAAGTTTTGGTGCTGGGGAGAGGAAAAGATAAACCTGACTCATTGATACAAGGGGAAACAAGCCAGACATTGGGGCAAAAAAGCAGACTGGTGGTGGGCTGAGACCTCTGTGGGTTAGCAAAAAATGGTAGGGACACGGAGGTTAAAGAAAATTAATCAAAGGCAGATTTTTATAAGAATATTAATTTTTATTTAGCAGCAAACTTCCTTGGCTGGAGGCAACTTGTCAGAAGGAGAAATGTTTGTTGTTTCTGACTGCTAAGGCTGTGGATATCTGGAAGGGAATAAGGACAACTGGTCATATGCAGGTAAAGTTAACATCCAAAGGAAAATATGATCGTCGCTTCAGCTATCTGCTGTATGACATTTTATTTCCTATTATAATTTTTGCTGAGAATAAAACTAAACAGAATGTTGTTTGCCAATTATACCAATTAGTATTTTATAGCACTTTACAAATGTCAGTGAATGAAGGGGATCTCTCAGGAAGAAAACTTTGTGTTGAACTGGCAGAGTCTAATCCAAACAAAAGAATCCCTTTGAAGAGGTTTCTTAGTAGCACAGCTAGTGCTCTGAATATATTGTCTGTGTATCTTCCCAGAACTGATATTTATGCTCCCATGAGTGTTACTCTTTACATGAAATACTTGTTTTACATCTTTTCAGGACTGAAAATTTCTGTAATTCCCTTTCAGGTAACGTATCCAAGCTGTCACATTGAACTACTGGTAGAAATAATATTAGAAAATGAAGAAACAAAGACAAAAATTATTTTTTAATTTAGAAAACTGTTTGTCTCATGTAAGGACTGTGTTCAAAGTTGTGTTTTGCAAATATTGAAGGTTTTATTGAGACAGGTATGAAAAGAAGGCTTGCCCTAACTTTCAGAGGATACTAATGTTTTAGTATAATTTCATTTTGGTGTGGAACAAAGGCCCTTTCTGCCCCTTCTCCCACCTCCTCGTTGTCTTGGTGTCAGGACCACCACCACCACGTGGTCGCAACACCGCCTCCCCCCCCCCACTCCCCTCCCGGTAAAATGGGGAAGGATAAGAAAAAGTGGAACTTCGTGAGTTGAGATAACGACAGATTTTTAATAATACCACACGAGGAAAGCAAAAGAAAGGAGAATATAACAATAAGACAAGTTATAGAGTACAATGGAAACACTGATACAATGAAAATCTCACCACCACGAGCTTCACAAAAGAGACCCCTCTCCCGGCTAGCTTCCCCTTATATCCCGGGCATGACGTCAGCATGGTATCGAATATCCGGCTATGCCCAACTCCCAGCTTCTGCGAAGAATTAACCCTATCCCAGCTGGACCCAGGACACTCGTTCAAAACTTTCTTGGCAGACTGGGCTGGAGCTCAGCCCTTGGGTTTCAACTTTGCAAGATAACACAACCATTACTGAACTGGGCAGTTGCCAGTCAGCCGAAGAAATAAGTTAATAAGAAATCAGGCAGATTTGAGGGAACTGGTTCTTTCACACTTCGTCCAGTATCATTCTCTATGAAGCAGTGGGACTTTAACTATCTCTGACAAAGCTATTCTGTCACTGTTTTTGTCTTGTGCCACGTGGCATCAGTTGTAATGTGCTATACGGGACCAGATGTCAGGGATGAACCAATTGATTTTGCAGTTCTGTCACAAAATGGTCACCTTTACAGGAAGGATACCAAAAAGGTCACAATTGAAGCCTTGTAGTTGGCTTTACAAAGGAAAGTTGAAGTTTTGCAGGTATCAGCTTGTGTAATGAGGTTAGTGACAGACATCCAACAACATGTAACTTATAATAGATCTGGCATTTTCTTTCTTCAAAGGTTTGACATAGATATATGTATTATACTGTTGCCAAGTCTTCGTCTACAGCATGTATAAATATAACATTTAAATTACCTTCAGAACTGATGATGCCCTCCCCATCACTTTCCTTCCCACCATGAGTGCCTGAAATAGCACAACAATTTAAAAATAGAACATGGTATAGTTGGGTGTTTCACAGTAGTACAATTTTTATATTGCTGAGGACGGATTTGGATTTCTCCTTGTCTGAGTTACATCAATATAACTAAAAATGGAACAGAGGGCTGGTAGAGTTTTTCTGAAGAATTTTGCTCTAGGTGCTTGCAGTGTGACCCTTAAAGTCAGAAAGTGAATTGCCCCTTGGATGTTTGACAACCGCCGTTTATCACTTCTGCATGATGGTATGTGAGGCATTACTTAAGAAAAAGAATTATAATTCTGAATGACCTGCGGGACTTGGTCAGTCTATACAAGCTGTAGATACCTTGCTGCAGAAGGAAATTCATCAAAAACAATAATTTGGACATAAACTTTTGTATCATGACAAATAGATTCTATATTTACATTCTTGGTACACAGAATGGTGGCTTGTCTGGGAGATTAGAAAGGAAGCAAGCAGGGTTACTGATTTTATTTCTGGTTTTAGTATTACACTAATTTTTAAAGGATTGCTATCTAGGATCTTATTTCTAAGTCTGATTATGCTTGTCCGTGGATTCACCAGACCTTTCCCAGTGTCTAACAAACAGAATCTGTTACATCCTAGGAACTGCATGAGTACTAAGGCTAAAACTAAAAATTTTAGATTCAAAAACTAGGGGTTGTTTTCCCCCTCACTTAGGATGAGAATATGAATATACATACCTATCACCTACATACATACATATTCTGTAGTCTGGAGCTTTGAAATTGTTTATTGTCTAAATCTGAAATCTGATAATGGTTTATTCCCACAAATATAGAGGACATTTGAAATTACAAGTTGTATCAAGCAGCAAGGAGCAACAGCTGCCTTCATTATTTTTTTTTTCAGTGTTTTATAGAACACTTACCAAGGAACATCCTAAGAACTTGATTTCAGTAGTATGATATGGTCTATATGTAGTAATGCTACTTAAGAGTCAGAAGAGCCTGTAAAAGTATAAGAATTAACATTCCATATGAAAAAGGAAGTTGAATGTGTTAATTCTGAATCTGTGGGAACTTCATATATTTTACTGAAATAGCAATTTTGGAGCACTTTCCTCCTCCACCCCAGGCCCCACTGCCTTTCATGGAGCTAGCAATGTTTGGTTAAAAAAAGATTCTCTTACCTCTGTGACCTTGGCTACATCCCCCCAGAAACCCAGGTTGGGCAGCACTACCCTGGGCACTGAGGTTTTAAGCTCCCATGTCTGTTTCAGGTGTTTGTGATCAACAGCTGTAAGGCAAATGTGGACTCTCCAAACCAAAGGAAAGACCAGATGTTTCAAATAATCCTTTAAATGCCAAAGTTTATTCTTATGGTGTATACAGATTCGGGACAATAAATATGCTGATAATTTCATTCCAAAAAATCCCTTTGCTCATCTGTAAGGATTTGACCAATTTGTCAAATGCCCAGTTTGGAATTAGAAGTTCTGGGTTTTTTTGTATTACATATATTGTGTCTTTTTATACACCTCCAAATAGGATATGTTGCATTACATTGTCCAAGCTAAAGTCTGAGTAAGGTCAGGGTCTCCCAACCTTAGCCTTACTTTACTTTTCCTCCTGCAACACTTTGCTCTAATAACTCATGGAGTTTATCCAGTCAGCATTTTAAATACTGTGTGTCCCCCCTTCCATCATTCATAACATGAGATGATTAAAAGCACTGTAACTAATTTTATGCGACGTAATGAAATTAAAAGCTTTTGATATTACTGTACTGCAGGTATAAATCTAACTAAATGTGGTGTTGGAGAGAGATGGACTATATAGGTAGGTGTTGGAATAATTTAAGGTTATTCAGCATTTTCTATGAATGTCTGTTGTTTCTTCACAAATACCTAAGTAATTGTGTGGTTAGTATATTCTTTAAGTGTCTGTGCTTGCAGTTTTCTACTGCCTTATTCATTAGCTAAGAAAAAGTAAAACTAATGAAAAACAATCCATTGCAGTGAAACTGTAGATTTGCTTACCCATCATAGCAAAATGTTAACCTGTGTAACATTTTAGTGCCAAATTAATTTGTCAGACACAGTATTTCAACATATACATTGATAAATTTCACAGAACTGGACAGAATCTTATATATATTCTTATATTTCAGTTTATGTATCAAATTCTACATGTTTTCTATAATCTGGGTATTAACAAGAATATTGCTTGAGATCTGAAGTTCTGCTTTGTGCTTAATACGGAGACTTTTAAATGAGTTAGGAAACGTATGTAGCTTTTTCCACCTCCCTTATGCATTGTCATTTACATACCCTGGTATTGACTTCTCCCAAATACATACCTTACCCCTTAAAAGCCTAGCTCTTTCTACCTTTCATAATATGAGGTATGAGATTCTCTCTGTTATTTCTTACTGCACTTCAAATGAATCTTCACTCATTTTTATAATATTGGTCTTACTCTCCTGAGTTAATTTTTGCATGTACCTTTTGTTCAGTTTATGCTATACAAGGTGGTTTTGCTACCAGCAGCACGTGGAAGACATGAAGACGACTTCATAACAAAGGATGATGTTGATTTTCTTTTCTCATTACCTCCTTACATTGCCTCTTTCATCTTGGAACTGCAATTATTTAAAAGTGTGTGCTCCTAATCTATCCAAGTTTCCCTGAACTTTATTGCCCTCACTTTGTATTTATGACTATTTTCCCTCCCCTTAACCAGCATTTAGTGTTATCATCAGTCATTCAGCTGGTGTCATGTTTCTTCAAGGTTGATTAGCATTTGAAGGAAATCTTTTTCTCAATTAGCTCTATGATTTTCCTTTCCCAGCCTCCTCCCCCACCTCCTTGTCAGCTCTTAATAGCTCTGAGATATGGAGCATCAACTCATCTCCCAGCACCTGCCTTGGAGTGCTTTCTGCCTGTATGGGAAACCCAAGGACTGAGGTGCTCACAGTGCTCCTGGGCCAGCATCAAGGGCCACATGGAGGACAATACGGGTGCTCTGCACACAGCAACAGCTCGGATACTATCTGGAGTAGCCCTGAAATCTCAGCCTATGCCAACAAGAAAATACTCTCTGGCTTCTCTACCCATTGTTTCTACTCAGAGCTCTCAAAATTCTCCCTGAGAATGAAGTTCTGCTTCTTTTATATGTCCAAGATGGTCCTTTCTCTTTCGTTTGAATGTTAAAAAGTTTTGAAACAGGGTTGATAGTTCTGCCTAAGCCTGGACTCCTGCGACAGGCACAGCAGTCTTTCTTAAGCACTTCTGCACATGCACACTGTCAGTATGCTACTGCCGTTACTGCTAGTGTTGGCTCTGCAGCCCTGTGTGCAGCAAGTAGACCTTTTTAGCACTCATTTATCTTCCAGCACTTTCCTTTTTTCCCTCCATTGCTCTATCTCATTCAATTTCACCCAACATTTCCCCCTTTCTTATTGCTGGCAAGTAATTCATGTAGTTATGCATCTTTGCGATGATGGAGCTTTCTGAGCAATCCCTTCTCTGCAACAGAAAACTTTAAAAACTTTTCTGATATTAAATGCTCAGTCAAGTGCACAGTTGTCTCTTTGGAGCTGTGCAAACAAAAAATAACATTTTGGGGGTTGGGAGTGCAGAAAGGTTCTTTTTAGTTTACTGGACATGATAGATGCAAAGAAATCTCTTTTTACCAAGAGAACGTATTTTAATTGCATTTATTATTTTAAGTCAGTGTTCTGAAAAGTGACATATTTCAAGGCACAGAACCATTGAGTGAGAACTCCAGGAAAAGCAGAGTAAATCAGCTTGGCAGAAAGTTGTAGGAAACTTTTTAACCTGCTCTTCAGCTTTATTTTTGGTTTCTGATTTTATTTGTATGCATCTGACATACATCATTTAGGCATTATTCACTTAGAGATAATTAAACTTGGAAGGGTTGCTAACAGTTGGTTTCTTTGTAACTATTTTGAGAGGGTGTCCTCCAGTCAGTTTTTGGAAAGACTCTCTAGACAACATCATCTTATTTCTTTGTCATCTTTGGCACTCTGACCTGAAAAATCAAGGCAGTTCTTAGTATTGCATCACTATCAGATCAAGAACTTTATAGGACAACACCAGAATAACTGAACTGTGTTAATTTGCTGCATTAACAGGCTCTCTTAGGTTATTAAGCCTTCTATTATAGTAATTATTCTACTTGTTTTCAGAAAAGGAGCACCGTTATTTTTGCACTAGTACTGATATCTTGGTTCTAAACTGACTTGTGCAAGGTAAATTTTTACGGCTCTCGGAAAACAGAGATACCAACAGCTGGTTTTGGGGAAAAGGCTACATCTGGCATTTTCTGAAAAGCAGAGTCTAGAATGAACCTGATGTGTCAGACTAGATAGTTGAGGATTAAGTAAAATATTCTTCAAGCGAATATAATTTCACTGTTTGCTATGTTTCGCCTGAATGTGTTTTTCATACCACAACCCATTTTAAGATTGCCAGTATGTATTACCCAGAATAGGTGTGTAAAAGCTATTCTTACAATATTGTTAGGATCAGCCAAAGATACCTGATAGTGTATTATTCCCTTGTGCTTTTACAGGTGACAGGATTCGTGATCAAGGTCCAGAGAAATATAGGAGGGTTATGTGATGCTTACTGGGGACCTACTGGGAAGCAATAGCAGATCCAGTGCAGTATACAGCCTGTTAGCTCTGTTATGGGCAAGCTGAATTTCCATTACCTAAAGTGACTAGTGTTGAAGATTGTGATATAGTAGATACAGCACTCTTTTATCTCCACAGTCATGAGTTTACCTGTGAGTGCTCATGATGTTATTTTGGCACAATGACCTAGCCAAAAGAATGACTATCAGAATGTCAGCACTCCTGGAACTGCCTGACTGCCAATTTTTGTGATGCCAAGTTCAATGTTGAATGACAGCATTGTTCAGTAAGAACTACTTCCTCGAGGCTTAGTTGTAAAAGTGTTTGGGACATGGTTGTTTCTCTTTTAGCATTTTTGTAGTGAATACTCTTCATTGTATCTTATGCAATTTATCACTGAAGCTGACTTTTCCTTCTGCAATTCACTGTAGAATGAGCTAGAAGGAGAATTAAGCATGTAAAATTTACAACAAATATATGTAAAAAATATGTATCTGCATAAATTCTTCCATCCCATTGGTAATGATATGCTCTGAATACAGTAGGACCCAGTATGACACCTTTTATCTTTAAATACATCTCACAAATCAGTTTGGAGACTCATTTCCATTTCATCTGGCCCCTGTTGCTTTGTTTCCTACATCTAGATAATGGGCTGCCTGAGGTGGAGCTGTTTCTCCTCTCTTCGGCTCTACAGGGTGATAAGATCCTTCTCCAAGGCCTGACCAGTGAAAGATTCATAAGTGATCTTATAGAATCGTTGTGCCAATGCATCCAAGAAAGCAGAACTACCGAAGAGTCTAGATACTCTTTTGAGCATCAAAGGAAGACAAAAAAAAAAAAAAAAAAAAAAAAGGCTAGAGCTAAATATTTCCTGAATATAAAGCCATGGTTTCAAACTTTTGTCGTCAAAAGTGTCAGGACTCAGACTTGTCAAATAGATGAGCTAGCTTGATGTTTGGTGGTTACATATCTTTTTTAAAACCCAAGTCCCCCAGGATACCATCACTTCAAATGAGTCAGTTAGCAGTATGTCAGTGTCTTGACTGCTTTCTCAGGTTTGTGTCAGATGTATTAAATAGATCCAAGCTCCTGCTATGCCCTTTGGTTATTTGGTAGGCTGTGTATCCCTGGGATTGGCAAAGGTCTGAAGTGTATGCACTGTAGGGCAAGAACATCACCAACACATTGCATATTCTTTAGCTCATGAATTGTATTTTGATTGAAATATATTGTATAAAATCTATATTTTATTAATATATATTTTTTTCTAGTAGGCAGATAACAAGGTCATGTGGGAACCTGGTGGTTTTACGTATTTTGTAAACATATTTTACATATTTTGGATAACAAAATACTAAAAAAACCAAAACCTAAGCCTTTCAGCTAATGAAATTCATAGGCAAAGGCTGGGATCCCAGACTGATTAATATTTCAGTTTATACCATGAAGTACTTTAACATTCATGCACTATATACACTGAAGTGGTTTTTTTTTTTAGTAAACTTACAGAGGTCTTGGGTTATTTTGTTTCATGTGAAGGTGCTGAGAATAGAGAGTGACTAAAGCAAATCACTGTTACTGCTCAAAACATAGCAGGCTAGTCAGTGAAGCTGTTGCTTTGCAACTTCAAAATAGGAAGGAATTACCCTCCAGAAGTACTTGATCAGTGGTCAGGGACCAGTTCCAAGCCTAAGCTCATGTTTTTTTCTGGTGTTCCTCAAGTATCTTGAACTTAGAGCAGGAGCAGAATTTCTTGTTAATAGCCCAGTTTGTATTAGCTTATTTTCAGCAGCACTTTTTTTCTGATCAGGCCTTGAGACTCACTAAATAATTCAATGTGATAAACTTGCTCATGATGCTCCTTTCACTCCTGGGTGAATGAAGCTTATGGGAACAGAAAGGGTACCTTTTATTTAAACCAAATTGTATTATTGAAACCACTAAGGCAGCACATTTTTTTTCTTCCATAATAGAACATGTCTTTGCTTCAGAAGCAATGGCTCTTTTTGAATGCCTAGAGATTACAAGTTGCCAGAAAGGCAACACCCCAATTAAAGAAAAAATATCTAGTTTGATAGTCAGTGGAAATGAATTATTCTCATTTTTGCCTGTTCTGTAAAACATTGTACAAACAAAAATTCAACAGCTTGCTGATGTGCTGTACCTTGCCTACACAGTGCCTGTGATTTTATATATTTACCTTTCTGCAGGTTTGATTTAGCTGAGCAAAAAACTTTGTCCTCATGTTTTCTACAGAGTCGGTTGTGTCCACTAAATCCTGTTGAAGAGATTCCTGGTTTAACCTAAGGTGCTGGGACAGTGAGGGTTTTTTTATAAAGCAAAGCAAGAGGAGGAAGAGAAGGAAGTAATTAGTCTCTTCCCAGGAAGTTATTTGTTAAATGAAATATCGATATTTTGCCAGAGAAATAGTACTAGATCATCTTCCTGAAAGGATTTCTTTCTTTGGCAAACTTGGACAGAAACAAAAGAATGCTTGAAAGTTAGACTAGAGAAACTGTTTATTACAAAGCACAAGCTTACCAGCAATACACTGCAAACAGTGTCCTTGCAAAGGAAAGAGGGCGGACTGCTTTCTCTGAGCATGCGCTCAGAAAACAGCTCTTACACTATTTTGTAGGTTGGGACAGAGAGTATTTTTGATTTCCTAAATAGTTTAGTGCAAAAAAATTCAAACCTAGAAGTACCATTTTCTAGTGAGCAAAAAGCACGAATGGCTTTTTATTTTCTTTTGCTATGTCTCTATTGTCAAATACTACGGACTGGGGACCTCTCCCTAGACCACAGGCTAAATAGCAAAGGCTGGATGTGTCCACAGCATGATGCACTTGGTCTAGGGTCTCCTCTGCAGCCCTTATGATGCAGCTTTGTTCCAAAGTATTTACTATGTTTAGTTTTTCAGTACAGATTGTCTGAAAGTATGCAAGTTGTGTGTCACAGCCCATTTAAGAACGCACCAGCCTGGAATGCAGTGTGAGTGCCTGTGGGTGCGGGTGCTTGGCCTGCTAGCACAGCCTCCAGCAGCCTTACAGAGGAAAGTGGCTGCACTGGGTAATTTGGTCCATGTGCCCTGTTGGGAGCAGTCCCAATGTGGAGCTATAGCTGAGCATCCGCACAGAGACTTTTGTGTGACAGAGGACAAAGCCGTATCAGAGAGCATGCTAGCAATAGGGCTGACCTAGTGCCTTAGCTTGCTTCCCCATTGTTTTTTTGTTTACATGGATTTTTAGTTTGGGTGCAGTCAGTGGCTGTTGTATGACTTATCCCAATACAACTTAGTGCAATGCCCTGGCTGCTGCAGTTGAATGGCACTGATTTTTGGAAGGAGGATGGCATTTACTTTCTGTTAAACATTCCCTGAACTGTCACGTCCAAGGCTGTACCTTCATGCTGGTCTTTCTTTTTGGCATCTGCATCCCTCAGCTTCCAGGAAGCTTTCCAGCAAAGCCCTGTGGGGTTGTTCTCTCACCCCAAGGATTTTGTTTGTTACTTTTCCTTATCCCAAAACCCTACAGGAGCAGAACTAAGGGACTCACTGGACTTTGTAGAACTTTGGATCTTCCCAATGATGAGTTGGGGTCAAAAGCACACAAAGCACTGTAATACATAGTCCATTATTCTCATTGTTTTAGAAGGTTATGGTGTGCTCTCATTAGGTGATGCATGAAGCCCTCATGATTGGCTTCTCATATCAGCAGGGAAATGGGCCTTCACTTAGTGCAGTGGAAGTCAGCAAAATTATATCGAAGACAATGCTGAGTGAGATGAACCAACTGTCATCAACAAGTGCTTGGGGTATTCAAACAATATTTTACAACTGGAGATAATTAATTATGACTTCATTAGAAACCACACAGGCAGTTGAACATGCATGTGTGGTGTCAAAAGTAATGCAGATTTTTTTCAGGTGACCTGAAGTTGTTCCATGACCAGAACATTCATTGAAATTCTCCTTTCAATTACTTCAATTTTGTACCAATATACATGTAAGAATTTTAAGACCATTTGTATTGAGAAGTTGTGCAGGATATTCAGGCAACGATTATACTGACATCCCTAAAAGACACATTTCAGATCTCTTGTTGCTCACTGAAGAAAAAAAAAAAGTTGCTCTTGTTTTTGAAAGCATTTCTGTAACTGTTTTTTAGGTACACAGGTCAACATACACTGTACACAGGGACTGTATCTTAGGCCTTGAAAAATAGGATAGGCTAATTCTGGAGTGAATTCATCCTAAGTTCGATACATCTTTAAAGTTGAATTTTCCTCTTTCAAGCCAACTTTGAAGCAACATGTAACTGCAGTCGCTTTGATACTTCACTAAGCATCAGATTGAAAAGAGAAGGAAAACAGATTTGAGAACACCAAACTAATGTTTGACACTTCCGATGGATGTATGTAAAATCTAAAGAATGTACAGCAAAAGGCCACTATCAGGCTAAAGCAGGAACTTAAAAATATACAAGTCTATCTGAGCTGTGTTGATAACTGAGCTTGAGGAATGTGCATTACTTCATGACCACTGTCAGCTTTCACTAGACAGGAAAACGCAAGCACCTTTTCTGTGATAGCAGTTGGTGCATTGATAGTCTTTATTGACCTTATCTGTAAAATAATAAATGCTCCAGTTCCTCAGTTTGTCCTTATTACTTTTTTTGGTTGATTTTTTATTTCCTTTGCCTTTTTAGTGACAGATTCCCCAGATAATCAAGAAAAAAAAATCCAACCTTTCGAACTGCGCTAAAGGGTTGACTGAGGCAACTGACAGCAAGACACCTTCTAAGTGCTCTTGTTATAATGTATGGATTAAGAAAGGCAGAACATTTTATAAGGCTTTGTGAAGTGATGATTGTGTTAGCACTGATGCCAAAGTGATGCAGAGCAGTTACTTTTATCAAGGTGAAGCCTCACTGTGCAAGAGATGCCAAAGAAATGGGTATGTACAAATCCCTGGCTTATAAGGTCTGGACAGGTGAATACCTGTCCTTAACACCCCACCTCTAGCACACAGTCTAGGTGCTTCCCACCCAAAACACACTATTTTGTGCAGTTGCGAGCAGCAGAAGCATTATACAGGAAACAAAGTTTCTAGAAATCCCAAGATAACATGAGAAATATAATTAACTAAATGTGAACGGTTGTCCTACATATAACACCTTCAAGTTGTTTGGACTGTTCATCTATTGATCAGGAAGAAATTCTCACACAAAATTTTTATTTAAAAAAAATTGATGTCCTTCAGTGAACAACCAAAAATGCTTTGATGTAATTTTTAAAGTTATTTATTATTTAACACATTCCTTTGAATCAATTGCATAAAAGGCCACAACATGAAACAAATGCAGATATTAAAACACATCATAAGCTTTGTGTGTTAGCCTAATTTGGTTTCTTTGTTTACAAAGTAAACGTCAATATAAATATTTAATACAGTAGCTGCAGTAAGAAAAAGGACAAACTATTATTACTGTGAGAATGCTGATCACAGTGGAAACTCTTTTAAATTACAGCTTTCTCTTAGCTCTTGCTAGAGCCTTTCTTCATAAAGAAAAAAGTCATGGTGCATTAATGGCAAATATCCATCAGGATATAAGTCTAAAAGCAACTTAAAGGAGTATATTGCTGTGAGAAAGATGGCTTTGCATTTGTGCCAAGTTTATAATAAGCTCAATCCCAATATCTTGAAAATAACAGTAAATATTTAACCTAAGGAAGATTTCATATGATTGCAATAAATGTTTAATACAGTGTAACTTTACAGTATTTCAAAAACTTATTGCTGCAAATATTTATCTAGAATTTTAATTAAATACATGTATAATCTATGAAATAAACTACCTCACAGCCTTGATTCAGCAAGCCCCTCTGCAGAAATGCAGTTATATGCTCATGCAGCTGTTCTCTGTGTCAGAGCCTGACTGTGTATTTGAACTCCCAACCCTTGCCCTGCTTGCAGATCCATCAGTGTCAGGGCTATCCCTCTTCTCTAACTTTTCGTATACAAATTCACTTGCTAACAAAATCAGAGTCTGAGGTACACAATACTCTACAGACTTAGGACTGTAACCTTTGCCTAGCAGTTCTTGCCGTTAGATGATACCTTCTGCTCCTACAGCCAACCAAAATGGAATCATAATTGCATTAGCCTCAGGAGACATCCTCCTTCTGGATTGCTTCCAGTATGCTGAATATCCAGCCTTCCCTTCCAAGCCTTCACTACATGTAAAATAATATCAACATCCTTTCTTCTGCTAGTACAGGGTAAATTGATTTTTGTTTCCTGTACTGCAAAGAATAGAGGGTACATTGAAACCAGAGAAGGGCAACTACGAACGCTTGTAGGCCAACGTAGGGAGGAGTTTCTAGCAGATAATCACTATATGGCTTTACGTGTAGCAAAAGCACACACCTGTTTGTGGTCTCCAGTAATGTAAAATTTCTGACCATTCTGTGCGCCTCTTTAGTATGTCCTTACATCCTAAGGTCACCTAAGCTCACCTATTTTCCCCAGATTGAATAAGTTCCTAGGAGTCCTAAGTCAGCCTTATATTTATTCATTTTGTCTGAAATGTCTTTGTTTTTTAAAACCAGGGATGAGGGATTATTTTTCCACAATTAGATTTCTTGTGACTCTAAAACACATCTAAAAACTTCTGAAACACTTTCTAGTAGTGCAGTGTTGCTGCAGGTCTGGAATGAGAGGCTGATAGGGCACCGTTCTGTGTCACATGGAGCGGTACAGCTTTCTTTAAAAGGAATTGTTTGTTTGCTAGTTAAATGACTCAATACCTGAACATCAGGACTATAAGAAAACAATTCCGTTAATTGTTGCTTTAATGTTGTAGCAGAAATGGAACCTGTATTTCTGGAAATAGCATGTTAGCAAAGCAATGAACATTTCCTCCTTTATGTAACCAATCGTGCAGTAGTCTGTGACCTCTTTGATCACAGTTAAAGTATATACAGAATACTAACTACTAGGCATTACAACTTCTGTAAAAACTGACTACAAATTCAAGTGTGTTAGATGCTAAACAAAAATATATTTATAATAGAAAGTGCCAGTTTTTCACAGGAGTCACCCCTGCAGCCCACCCCTCCCCCTGCCACACAAACCCAGTACAATCCTGTAAACAATAGTTATCTGAGCAATTTTCTAGTGAGCTCACATAAGTGTGGCAAGGAGAGGAGAAAGAGTCCTTTTACAGTTCTATGAAGCTGCAGGTTTGCACTGATTTCAGTGGGTTTTGGGTAAACCTTCAGAACTCCACATATGGAAAGTGAACAACATAGTGAGAAAATAATGGAGACCTTTCAAGGAAGACCATCTGCATGTTTTGTGGCTAGTAAGTAGAGGTGACCATTACTTTCTTTTTCTCCAGCCACTAATGTAGCTGAACATGTTGTCAGATGGGTAATGTGGTACCAGAGCTGAATGTGAAGTTCTAGCATTTGACCTACAATTCATGTGGCCTGAAAATAAGCTTAAGCACAAAATCAAGGAATAGTTTGCAATCTTTAAGTCTACATGACAAAGCTACATTCTCATTGAAAGAAACTGAATTTTTAGAGCTGATTCCAGCAGGACAAACTCAGATATTGGGGACTTGTATGGTCACTGGACAGGGTGTAACCTCCCCCAGCATTTCCTTGCATGAACAGCCTCTCTCTGTTTCTCGGGCTCCTGCTTGCTATCCTTTATAATCCTCACTGAAAGATACCTACCCATCAAAGTTCCCTTCAAACTGATTACTATTTTCAAGCACCCCAACCTGAAAGAACCATCCTCTATAATTGCTTTTCAATCTGCACTATTTATTAGTTACCCGTTTGAGCAATCATCAGCAAATACACGCTACAAGTAAAGGCTTGATGGTGCAGAATGGGGGGCCCTTAAAAAACAATACCTCTGTGTTGCTATGTGATGTGCTTAATAAAGAATCAAGTATTAAGACAGACAGCAGGACACTATGCATAGAAAAGATTTGGATCACAGCTTGATAAACTTGAATGCTTCTCAGGTTGAAAAACTTGAAAAAAAATTTTTTGCTGTAGTTTGGGCCATTAGTTATTCCATGCTGAGCTCTGTACTCTTTGTGTGTGGAATACTTTGATAGAAATATTCCTTTCTTTTGAACTGTGCACTGTCATAACAGCATGGGATGTTGTGAAACTTAAAAATTATGCTGTCAGATTAATAATTTTTGAAAGGCTCCTTTTACTCATTGTATAAAAAGATAACCTTTGCAAATGCAAAAATGAAGGCAAGTAAATGGCTTTTTAGAAGACAAAATTGGTTTAGATTTTTTCAGATGACCCAGTGATGTGTTGTTGTTTATGTCGTGTAGTTTAGTGCTACTGCCCCTCAGCAGAATTTGTTGTCCTCCAACCTGGCTCAGTTATTGTAGTGGCATGTCACAGTAGACTTTTCTGCGTATCCACCCCTTCTTAGTCTACTTTTCAGGGTGAATCTCTGCTTCCTCTCTGTTTCTTATGAGTTACACTGGCATTTTCCAAACTACAGTGCACTTTGAAAAGGCATGAAAGCAAATAACCATTATACTTGCAGTATCAAACCAATGTTAATTGCAGTTGGAAGGGAATTACATTCATTGTTGTCAAGATTATGAGAGGCACATTTGTAAGAAAAAAAATTTCTCTAAACAATGAGATGAGTGGCTTGCGCCTATTATAGATATGAGGAGTAGGGAATTTGGCTTTATTTCCTTGTGCCTCTATTCAGGTATGTAGCAATCTCACTCCTAACAAATACAGGGGAAATGTTTACAAAACAAGAACATTCTGTTCTATGCCTGTACATGTAGTTTCCATCCAGATTAATTTCTGGAGAAGCTGTCTTTATCTGAGAAATGCTCAGAAATCTGGGGAGAACTCTATGTGCTACATCCTTTGTACAAGCCTGAGGAAAGTCTGCATGGAGCATTCCAAAGAGGGGATAAATTTGGGCAACTTGTGAACCGAACTGCAAGGTTAGCACCCATTTTCAAAATGTCATTAAGTGCTCCTATAACAAGCAAAGTGGCAACTGGGTAGAAGCAGTCCGTGTTTAACTGCTCCCATCTCTGCTGTTTGCAGACCCACATGTACGCTCTGCAATGCTAAGCCTGTGGCTCACCCACAGGAATTCAACCTTGCATTGCTCCCCCACTCCTAGCACCCCGCTTCTCCCCCTGCCCTGAGATCTGTCCCACTCGTTTGAGAGGACTGGGAGGGGAGGGTCCTGAGACCTTCCACCCCCAAAGACAGGTCGCTGTGAGAGCGCAGATGAGACTGCTCTGCAGATGGGTCTGTGCCACATTTGCTAACAAAACCCCAGCAAGGCAGTACAGTCCCCACCAGAGGGCTAGGACTGCAATTGCTCCCCTGTCGTGTGACCTCACATCCTAAAGATGTCCCTGACAATGTGATAGGTTATTGTGCTGACACAGGCACTGGGAAAGGAGATGCTTAAAAGGCCCGCAAAAGAGGCAGCAGCTGTAGATAAACACACAGGCATGCTTAATGTCAACAGGAACTGCTTATGGCCAAGCACTTTTGAGAATTCGGTATGCTGCAGTAAGGTGGCTGAGTGGGTGCCAGACTCTCTGGAAAATCAGGACTCCATTGTGAGGGCTGAGCACTTCTGAAAATGGAGCCTGCAGAACTGCTGCAGATGGCCTGGCCCACTCTCAACAGGCACAGATCATCAGATCGAGGGTTGCAAGCAGGATCAGGCTCATGGGTTGCAGAGGACAAGAGGCAGATGCTAGCTGACAAAGGAGAGGCTGTCAGGTGTAGCAGCTGTCCCAAGAGGCATATTTGCAATGTTGGGATATTGCACTTTTTTTGATCCAAGTACTGTACTTCTCTAACAGTGGTTGCACTATGTTGATTGTCATAGCGAAGCTTATATTTTTATTTGAGTGTTGTATATTTCTGTTGTTTGAAATTATGCCAGCTGCTGGCTGAGGAGAAATAAAACCTCAGAATTAACTACAGCCACCTGAGATTATTCAAAATCCCCAAAGAGAGAACTCAACAGTCATCCTGACTCTCTTGTTCCAAAAGAAAATAATCTACCTGATGCCAAAATTCTCCAGGGTAGCAAAGATGTATTTCTCCCCTCCTTTTTTCCTTTTGAGACAATTTATTGATTGCCTCAGCCCTTCTTCCCCCTACCTAAATCCTTAGGGAAAAGTTGTAGTATTTCAAATCCTATAAATGCAATTGGTGAATTTGCCTTGTACAAGAACTGAAATGACTAATATTTTACTTACTTTTTGCACTGAAAACAAGACCCTTAATGTGACAAGTTGTTTCATTCAAGTAGTCATGTGTATTTTGTTGCCCAAGTTTTTTTGAAAAATGTTTTAACCTTACCTTGTGTTACCCTTCAACAGCAGTTAATCATTATAGCAGGCTCATCGCTCTGTGTAAACAGAAATGAAGCATTGTTCCTGATTGCAGCTCTAATGATTCAAAGAGTGCAATCTTATAATTAGGTATGTATTTTAAAGTTGTTTACTTTACTTGACTTGACTTCCACAGATTTCAAGGAAGTACAGTTACCATGGATTGGTTTTTGCATGTGCTGATGATATACTTTAAAATTCTACCCAGCCTGTCCCCATCTCATGTCATTGTGACTTGGGCATAATTAAACTTTGGAAGAATTTGGATTCTCATCTGAACTGACATCTGATGGTTATCACCCAGGCATAACCTTCAGTTTCAGCAAGCGATCTGGACTGAACAAACACAGAGCGCTTACATATTTTACAAACCCACAGTTTATACAGAGATTATTTTATGTTTAGATATCATGCTCAAGCAACTGGGGCAGAGCCAGCTGCAGATCTGTATAAACAACAGATTTTACACATTAGGTACTTCTTATGGATCTGGTTTAGTATGAAGTATTATGAAAAGCTAGCAGCTGAAGTCTAGCCCCACCCGACACCTTTTTTTTTTTCTTTTTTTTTTCTTTTTTTTTTTTTGGCCAAGAAAAGCAATAGGGTGGCATTTAGACCAAGAAAATACTGAAAGCAAATCAGCTATGTGTACTGCTCTGAATGAGGAGTTGCTAGTGCTTTAAATGACTGCCAGATGTCAAATAGCAAAATGCCTCTCCTTCTACAAAAGTAAGAATAGTTGACTAATAATTCACTTTAAAAGTCTGAGTCCAGGTCTCTGTCAGAGATGTGTTTCAGCTGTAACATTTGATACGGGCTAGGGGAGAAGATGCAAATATGGATGTAATATAGTATATCCTATAATCAAAGGAGGAAGAAGAAACATCTTTGCATTTTAGGACACTGAGCCTCCATAAAACAAGAATTAAGAACAACTGCTAACAGTAACTTTCCTGTCTTCTACCAAAGAAGAAACAGTTGCTTAGGACGTTGGTTAAAAATTCATGGTCAGTCTGAAAGCATATATTTCCCTTTAATAAATTCTCATATTGCAAGAGGAATCATGGATGAACAAAATGTGATATATTTCTGCATACACATGCAGATACCCATGCTTCCCTGCGTGTAAGAGTAAGTAGAAATTACATCTGTTTAGGAGTTTTTAATTTCCATATTTTAATGAGCTTTTTATCATATCCAGATATTAAATCCAATTTAGTGCACATTTCCTATACAGTCAAAGCCCACCATGTTTATGAATTGAGATGTATATGAGCATTTTTCAAAAACTTTTCCTTAAATTTGATGTAAAATATGTTCAACACAATTAAAATGTGAGGATTGATGATTGAAAAGTCGTCATTGTCATGATGTTTAATCATCACAGATTCAACTATGAAAATCATGCTGCACTATTTATTAGTATCCTTGGAAGAAGTCCATGCGGCAGTGGATAAAGAAAGCAGTCCAACTGTATGACTTGTTTACATTTCAAAAGGGTTTTGACAAGTTTAATCACAAAAGACTGGAGAAAAAAATGAAGTTAGGGAGTGAAAGTTTAGTGATTCATCAAAAGAACATGTCAGACAAAAATTAGGAGTAGTAAGAATAAAAGGTTAACTTTTATATTGGAAAAATATTAAAAGCAGGAAACACAAAATTTTGTGCTAGGACTAGAGCTAATCTGGAAAAAGGAGGGTAGGAGGAGTGACAAAATCTGTTACTTTTATGAAAGGAGAAGGTTTTGGAGAGACCTGGAGAAGGCTGGAGTTATAAGTGTCCGATGACTTTGTTTCTTCTCCTGAAGTCAGTTTACATGCAAAACAAGTTAATGTGTTAAATCCATCAAATGGTTCTATGGTAAGTTTAATAATTTTTACTCTTAAGCTATGGTTATTGTTGAAGAAAAGGGTAAGAGGTTTTATTAAATGTCTTAATACTGCTTATAAAAATTAAGGACTATTATCATCAAGGACCTGTGTTAGGCTTTGATTAAAATATGCTGTATGCCTTCTCGAGTACTGTGTGCTGGGATTAGGAATTTAGTTAATCATAAGAATGCATTGGACATAAGTAAGTAGGTTGTATCTGCTAATTGGAAAATATCTATATGTATTTTACTCTAACTTTTAACAGGAGAAAAGATGGAGATAGATTTTTTTTTTCTTTTTTTTTTTTTAAAGGATAGATACCACTTTTCCTAACTCTACTGGTTTAATTGTTTGTTGAGCCTGAATAGCAAAGCAGACTTGTTTCTTTTCCTGCTCTTTGTCATGCCTTGGTGGCCTGTCAGCCACTTTTAAAGAATTGCATGCTGTGATGATTTATGGATGATACTTCTGGACCCTTCAGAAACATATGTAGTTCTGTGATGAGTTCGGCTTAAATCACCCAAAATTATTTTACAAATAAATCTTTTGGTTAACCATTAAATTCAGGCAACAACATTCAACCTATCCCACCTGCAAGACCTTTAGGTCCTCTCATTTGCAAACCAGGAGGCTTTGCTGAGGAACTGAATGCTTAAAAATGATTGATAAAATATTTGTGAACATACAGGCTCTAAAATGTTACTTGTATTAATTATTAGAGCATGATAGTTTATGTTCTCTACAAGCACCAATTTCGGGGCAGCTTACAGGACTGTGATTCTTGTGGGAGAAAGTGAGAATAGAGAGAAGTGGAAGCCCCTTCAGCCCCTGCATATAAGACTGGGGAAAATGTGGTCCCTCAAGATTACTTTATTCGTACAGTGTCAGATAGACATGCTACAAACACTTAAAAAACTGCCATCTCCTGTCCCAGCAAGCCTGTAAATTAAACTGAACATCATGTAACTGGGAATGGTAGTGATGCATGTGGGAGGAGTTGATGTCTGTTGTGATATGCTGTAAAATAAGTGATTTTGGCTGAAAAGAGCTACAACCTGGAGGAATGAGATACGTATAAAAACAAGACTACTGTGATTTTTATAGGTGACAATTGTATTTCACTGACCTGATGAGGCAAGGGAGGCTTGAGACTGTGGAGGATAATTGTACGGTGCCGCAAATTATAGTCCTACCTTTTTTTCATCATCTGGTTTCTATTCTTCCTTTTCCTATGCTTCTATTGTGTAGGTTTGGTTTGGTTTTTTTTATACTCTCAGCACTGTACTAACCAGGCACAGTAATACATTCTACCAGCACAGTAATTAAACCAAAAAAAGATTATTTTAAGTTTGGTTATACCCAGCCTTTTAATGCTTTTCATTCCTGTATTTTTTTTCTTTCCATTTTATGTTAATAAAATTTTGCTCTATTTTAAAGTCTGTACAGGGTGATTCAAGGGTATACAACCAATGGCAAGAGAAACCTGAGGAGCAAACTGGCTGATTTGTCAGGAGAAAGCTAGACAGGCACTTTGCTCAGATGTGACTTGGCTGTAGATCCTCTCTATAGAGGACACGTGGTTTAACAGCCATGTGAAGCTCATCTGCAGCAATGGACTATGTCTTTTGATCAGTTGCTCGCCCAGGCCCGTCATGCCTGGCTGTGTCTCGCTTGGTTTCTGCAGAGTCCTTCACCCGGCACGCTGGGTGCTCCTCTCTGAGACGCACTGGTTTCTGTCTGACTGTACCCTTGTCAGTGGAGAGCTTTGGTTGATTCTTTCACACATAGGCTGGAAGGGACCTCACTTAGAGCCGAGACCTCTGTTCAGACCCTGTTTCTCTATCCCATGTCAGCCACCACACAGCACTGTGACATGGCATCTGCCTCCAATCTTGGCACTTACCCTGGTGGGTTTCGTTTTGTTTCAGGGAATTGAAAATAAGCAGATGTAAATTGTAGGAGGGTGCAGTACGGGCAGACAATGGCAGCCTTCTATGGAGTCCAGGAGCCCAAAGATCCTCCTGCCTGTTGTATATTAAGTTGTTGCTCTTTGAAAGAGGATGTTGCTCTGGAAAAGCCTTTTTTTTTTTTTTTTTTTTTTTTTGGTTGTTGTTGTTCCAGTGTTGCACCACTAAGCTTTTCTCATTTTTTTTTTTAACATTGAAGATTCTGAAGAAAAGGAGGGTTTTTTTTCCTCTGCACTTTGTTTTAGGGTTTGTGTGTGTGTGATAGGGAAGAGGGGGAAGTGGCTGCTTCCATGTACTTATCTTTTTATTTTAGTACAGCTCATCACTTTGTCTGTGATGTATGATTCCATAAGACATGCCATAGTTTGTAATAGCATTTCAGCAATGTAGTTCAAATGTAACATACCCAAAGATTAGCCAGGGAGTGTTTTAGCAGCTGCATTTAATTTTTTCAATAAGTTAGTCACAAATGTGTGTATTCATGCTTTAACATATAGTGTGGTACAACTGACATTTGTAAGTACATCCAGCTTCCAAAATACTCTTTTATTTTTATTTTTTTCTCCAGAATCAAAGTTCTTTCAGATTGTTAAGAGACAGTCTTGTTTCCTGTGGTATTCAGTCTTCAAGCAAATTATTTTTTTATCAATCCAGAATCTGTTTTGTTCTCTCTCTCACACACAAAATCAACCAACAATAACACATCAGCCCTAAGTTACCTTCAGTGGGGAAAAAAAATTAGAACATGTGATTTAAAAAGATGTATCTGAAAAAAGCATAATCTCCCTGAATGGTTTTGCTATGCCATCAGTTCAGAAGACAGATATGCAAAATAAACTGAATTATTATATTAGCAACTTTTCTTGTTAAGTTTTCTACATAGTTTTCTACTAAACCGCTAATATTTTACAGCCATTTTTGGCCATGTGGTTAGAGTACAAGACTGCAGTTTAGGAGCTTTGGTGTGATTCTTAGTTCTGTCAGAGGCTTCTTGTGATGTTGTGGGGAAAAATTTTTATTATCTCGGTGCCTAAGTTTTAGATCATAAAGTGATATAACAAGGCTTTCCTTTTTTTTCATCCCTTGTCTTTCCTGCCCATCTATACTGTAAGCTCTTACAGGAAGGCACAATTTCTCCATCTAGGTGTTTGTATTTTTCCAGACTGAAGGTTGAGTCTCAACAAAAATACATCTTAGTTGTGATTTATATACTGTAGTATGGATTTATATATTATAATAGAATATAAATACTGTTTCTATATTATACATAAAAGTAAATATAAATACATATAGACTTTTGAGTGATGCTTACTTTCACAATAACTTTTATGAATAACTTAAGTTTTTTGAGTGTCACAACTGCCACTACATCTATGCATTATTAAAATACTGATAGTAAGATGTTATTACACATATCTCAATAAAAGAGCACTATATTGTGCAGAGCGACATTTAAATTCACGTAAATCAATTTATGCCTATTGTTCCATGTCCCTGGTACTTTAAAAATCACTTCTTCATATCTATTTGCTTTCTATCAGTATATAGATTCAACTGGAGAGCTATTTTCAGTATTTACAGTTTATTTCCCAAGAATCAGATGTTAGTGTACACGAAAGATCATTCCTGACTGGTTTTAAGCTGCCTTGATAGTTTTAGTTGTTACAAGTTAATTGAACCAGAAAAGTCGAGGATAAAAGTTAGTTTATCAGATTGAATTCTGTTAAAGTGAATGATTGTTGTATAAGGAAAGGTAACAGTAGGAGAGAGTATCCTATCATCACCTGCTTATTTTTAAGGACTAGATCAAAGAGGGGAAGAGGACGTTTGTTTCCTCATGCATGCCTGTAGTCAATGACTGGATCTGCAATCTTTTGCAACTAGTTGCACATTAGAGCCTGGGTAGTGTTGGTGCAGCCTCATGCAGACCAATGCTGTAAATGGTAACAGGAGAGCTGTACTCCCTTTCCCATAAGAAGAGGCCCATGGAGGGAGTATTTTTTTTAGCATACTTGTCTTAGCTTAGGCAGATGTTGGTGAGAGCATCTGGGGCACATGTGAACCTGTCAGGTTTCCTCTGCATTGCTCCAGCTAGCTATTCAATGCTGCTGCTTGTGCCCAGAAATGGTTTCATGTAGGTGGTGAGTCAGCCAGTAAACCTCTTCTCTAACCTGCTTTCTATGAAAGTCTCCAGTCCTCTTCATATTTAAGCATTTGGTGAGGTTAAATGATTCAAAAGACAAAGGCTAAAAATCAAAATAATTTCATATTTTTTTGTTTTATTTTCCCTTCTTTTTTTAGCAAGATAGAAAAAGGAGGGAAGATGGAAAACTTGAAGTGTTATTAGGTGAATGGGGAAGATATTTCTTTTAAAAAAACTTATTGAGGGAAGGATGTTTCTCTCAAAAACGTTCAATTAACAATGCATTTCTATGTGAGAATTTTCATTTGAAGGTAGTGAAGGTGATGATGGTTTTCCAATATTAAAATCATGTTGACATGATTTTTTCCTTGGCTGAATTTTAAGGCTGATATGGTCTTCCATGATGCCCAAGGGATTTGGCTACTCAGATCTCATTAGGAAAATCTCAGTCTTCATCCCAGTATTGCCTGGACAAGCCATTATATTCAGTTCTATTATAGGCTGTTATCTAACATGCTCAAGAAGAAAATGATGACGTGTTCACCTAGGGACTGTAAGACATGTTTTATGTGTTCTGTGGTCTTCTGTTAGATAACATTATGGTCATATTACACTAAATAGGCATGTCCTGTTTTTTTACACTGAAAAATTAGTTGTTGGTACATGCTCTTAAAAGCCAGAAGATCATGTTGTTTCATAGTGATTTTTTAGCTGAATGCATTTTCTTGACATATTTCTAGAAATACTAAATTTTGTAGAGCTCTAATTCGACATTTTGTTTGAAAGGTAGAGAAATGTGATTTCAAAAAGAAATCTCTTCCTTTAATACAGATGTTTCTAAATCTATTATGTGGCACAACAGGATTCTGCTGGTTCCATTTAAACCTTCAAATTAAGCCCTAGCTGATAACCAGGCTAGTGATACTTGGCCATGGGAGGACAGAGTCTGTCCCCAGAAGTCTGTTCCATAGACGTTTTCTCTCTGGCCCATGAATGCAGCCCTTTACACTGTACTGCAAAATGTCCTTAGCCTTGGGTGTGTGGTCAGCACAGCAGCAGCTTTCTTCTGCTTAGACAAGTGCTTAACAACGTTTCTTACCTTTAACATTTCAGGCAGGTTAGGGATGGAAATGCTGTTTGTTTTCTTGTTTTCTTAACTGACCTTTTTTGGGGTATCTTTAATAACAGCAAGTTTCCTATAAATGGGATATTGCTTTGGGTGAGACATATTATTACTTGCTTATCTCAATGAGATTCAGAGGGTTTCTTCTGAAACTGAGAGCAGAATTGTAACAGTCCTTGTAGTAGAAAAACAACTAACTGTACTGAAACAGGATTGATTTGAGGGCATATCAAGACAATCAGTAGGATCTTTATAAAAATAATGTAATGTTCTAGTAAAACTTGTGATGCTGTGCAGACTTGGAATGATTTGTATCTTTTTCTGTTTGTTTTGGATACTAAAAGAGAGTAGAAATACAGTATTATAAACTTCACAAATGATCAAGCCTCCTGAACTGTCAGATTTCTATAATAAAATGTAACTCCAGAAGATATTTTTCAATACAACTGTCATTTTCAAATACTAATACATTCTCTGTGATTGTTTTGTAGACCTGTATTTCACCTCTTGTAAATACAGATCATTCCCATGATCATATTAGATCAACTAACAAAGGTGACTACAGTGAAAACATTTTAAGTGTGCTTCCACCTCCTCCTCTGAATGATGTGATTCAAACTGAAAATAAAGAGGACTTTCAAAGGCTTATTTTTTAATAAATAGTCTCAAAGGAACAAAGAACCAGTACATACTCATAAGGTACAGTAGCTTCATGGCTGAGAGCCAAAGAGCAGAAAGATTCACATTCCCTTGTTGCTTCAGTAGCTCTTTTCAAGATGTTTCCCATTTGACCTTTGCCACAAAGATGAAGTCTGTCCAGAATCTCTGAAAAAAGTAAAGCAAGGTCATCTGGAGTTGTCTTAATATGTGCTTTGCACAAAGCTCTTTTCATATCTACCTAAAAGCAGTGGACCACAACAAATAAGTTGTGGACAGGACCACTCAAGCCCAAATGGCCTGAAGGGACACCATTTTAAATGACCTTTTAACATCCTTTGTCAGTAATCTGCACAGATGAAGTAAATTGTCTGAAAGGTCTGTCCTTGTCTAGCAAATAAAGGATAGTGGATGTTTCAATACTGGTTTAATCTCATTCCTCTGCAGAAATAATGCAGAGTAATCACTTTAAATGTTTAAGTCACGTTTCTGAGATTCTGCAGGCGAAACAGGAGAGCTACTAATCTTTAACAGTTTTGAAAAATTAAATTCAATTGCAATCTATTTCATACTGACAATCAATAAGAAAAATTACACCTGACTACAAAATTGTGCTGATCTCTTTAATTGTTTTTCCTTGTATATATGATTCTGGTAGAAACTGTGTTTCTCTAAAAATGGGTATAAGGAAAGAAGTTGTTCTACTAAAATACAGTTTTAGAGCTATATTCCTCTTTGAGCCAGTCTTGATGAAAGTATAGGATTACTAATTTGAAAGCTACTCATGTTGTCTGAACTGAAAATGAGTTCACAAAATAATTTTCTTGTTTATTTTTAAAATATTTCCTTGCCTTTCACTTTTTAATTATATGAAAACTCACCCCTTCTAAAATGTTTTTCAAATACAGTATTTCTAAATATGCTCATTTTTTGGACAAAGTACACTGTGGAAAGGTTGCAGTTCTTGCCTGCAGAATAATTGTATTTTGACTGTGTGATCAAACTATCAAGACCAACTGAAAGAAAGGTAAAGAAGCTGACCAGCCTGACAAAATGTCACTTTAGCTGGAACCAAGCATGTGGGAGAGAATTTAAATGGGCAAAGCTGATTAGGGATCAGCTAACTAAAGGGTACAGGAGACTACAAAAGGTAAAGTCTCTAATTAGCTGTTTGAGCCAGAGCTTCAGACAAACTTTAGAGGTGGACTTGTGAACTGCATAAGAAAGGTTCTCAATAGGGATTTTATTGTGGATTACAAGACTGGTGAGGAAACAAAGGAGGGGGAACAATGCAGAATGGCAGTTCAGGGGCAACTCTGTCTTTCTCCTGTCATGCTTCATGCAGTCAGGTAAGAGAAAATTTCAGATTACAGTAGCAGACTTTATTTAAAGTCTGTCCAAGAAAAACCTCAGAATCCAGTCTGCAAAGGACTGGAATAGCAAATAGGAAAGTTCTAAAGGTTGATACCAGACTTAGAGAAAAAGGAATTAATTCCAATAATTAGGATGAACTAATTCATGTTAACATTATGTTTGTCTGTGGAAGATTTACAGGAAAGGCTTTAGCATGCCCATTCAGTCAAGGAACCATGTGGTTGATTTGGCCAAAACCTAAGACAGTCTGAATTCAGAATATTTGGCCAATGCTACAGACCCCTTGTTTTCCATGTACCAGTGTGTATTTGAATAATTCACAATCTGCTTGCGAGAATTCCATAAGCATTACTTTCTGAATGAAGTTCTATGGTAATGATTTATTCATCATTATTAAAAATCCAGTGTGGCTTTGGTCATGGCAATATTTCGACCCATGTCTACCACTGCTAAGAATTAATGCTATACATTATATAAATGTATATGAACAAAGCTCCTAATGATTCTAAGGCATTTCTGCTCTATGTACAGTATATAAACAACAATGTCCGCCAATGAGAGTTGTACCATGGATTTCAGTGGCATGACAGCTGTGTCTTCATATTAAAATCTAAGGCAGATTGATGAATGAGTTCAGCAGTAGAGTCTAGTTATTCAACATCACAGAATAATGAGAAATACAATTTTTCTGGGAATAGCAGCAAGTTTCAACACTGGGAACTAGATGATTCTACATATGTTGTATAAAATCTAGGCTTCATAGAGAAGAAGAAATCATGGCTGGTTAAGCCAGCCTTTGCCCAGTCAGTGGTTTTGAAACAGGAAAATTAGAAGTTGTCTAGGAAAAGAGTGCAGATGAAATTCCAAAACAAACACCTGAGTTCCTTGGTTATATTCGTGTTAAATTTATGCATATGCTTTCTATTTCTACAATAAACTAAATCAGCCTGGGATCACAGCATCCTTGTGTTCTGAGGAAGTCAGATCTCAATCTGATGTGTGCAGCTTGGACATCTCCCTAATTTGAAACAGAACCGCTATCACCCTGTGAAGCTTTTGAAAATAATTGAGGTCTGACCAAAAATATTTGGTGGTTTATATGAAATTCATTTATTTCCTCTTCCCTTTTCTATGGAAATGTTCTGGGTCTCTGGTTTATGGAAGGGAAAGTGTGTTGAGAACAAGTGGTTTTCTTGGTACTGCCTAATGATAGCTGTTTAATAGCAAACTTTCAATTGAGACATAGTAAATTCCCAACTCTTAATTCTTGCCACCAGAAAAGTGGAATATCCCAGAATGAACAGTAATATTTATAGACTTTCAAGTCCACCTTACATAATTCATTTTTATTTTTACAACATTGAATAGAATACTACTGAAAATAAACCCTAATTATATGGTTCTCACAGATGCTATCTGGCTGCATTATTACTGGTTTTACAGGGAACAAACAATCGCATACTTATGACATACTACTGCTTTATTTTTAATATTTTGTACTAAAATTTTGGAAAACTTTGCCTGTTTTGTAAGACATTCATGAGGTAGAACTCTCAACCTTCTTTGCAGTTACATTCAATGCCAACTGAATCTCCCATTAACATAATATTTTTTTGGTTTGTCTGTCCTTTATCTACATAAAAATAGACCAGCATACATTAAGGAAATCTCATAGTTTTGGTAACCAACTCGTGTAAAATCTTAAGGGAATAAAAAAGTTGCTACATGAAAAAAACTCACAAAAACCTCACGTATGATTCTCAAAAAAATCAGAGTTTGTGTCAGTAATGTCAATTAACTGATATGATTTTTTTTCTGTTCACTGTTGCTTTAGGCAAAGAAGCAGAGAACACACCATAGGACCAAAGATACTTCTTTAATTAGTCTAACTGAAAAAAATGTAATATGGCAAAATAACAAGTAAGAAAGAAAAGAACTGCTGCTGCTGTTGAAATCACCTTGCAATTTCAGTGAGTATAATCATCAAATCTCCCCTGAAGTTGAAAAATTTGGTAAACCAATTGTGAAGAGTTAGAAAAATTGGGAATTACTCTAAAGGTCCATGAAAAACTTGAAGGCAACAAGCCAATATTCAACCGAAAGAAGGTTGTCCTCCGGCATATTGCTGATGCCCGTTCTTCAAAACAGAAAGCATTCCTGACTTCAGTGGGTCACTGTTTTTGTAGCAGGCATAGCAATTATTTTTGAATGCTACATTGCTCCCACAAGTCAGCTCTGGATGAGCTCCACCTGAACTTTTGAATCAGGAGACTGAGCATCTCAAATTTAGATGGGAATGCTCCTATCTGTCTGATTCACAATAATTGAACTTTGGACTAGCCACTTAAAAGATTATGTCTTTGCCAGCTATTCCACATGGATTTGTTTCATGCTGGTATGATAGGTGCTGTGAGCAGAAAGTGACACACGTTTGTGTGTTGTAAATAAAAGCCTTTTGTGGATGGATCATTACATAAATGATCTTTCTGTTTGATTAGGGGCTGGAGGAACAGAGCTCAGATTTGAAAGATCAGGAACATTTTCACAGGTCACTGACTCTGTGTTTGGCAGCAAGCGAGTCTGGTGCAGTCTGTGTATCAAAGAGAATGAGGGTAGACAGTGACAAAGGTGGTCCTGATAGAGTTTTTTCATGGTGTTTGAATGTGATCTGCATTTTGTGAAGAGGTTTTTAGTTGATGTATGCATGCAGCTGGAAGAAATAACAAGGACATGAGCAGCCTTCCCTTCACTGTTAAAGGCAAGCTGTGGGTGTAGTTCAGCCCTTCTCCTTAAAAAGGATCTGGCCCAATATGAACCCTGAATATTGCAACAAAACACCCGCTGAAGGAAGAGAGAGAAGAGAGAATCCCTGCCAAGTAGGTATTTCCAAGTAAGGGAAACTCATTTTGCAATACCTAATGAGGGCTGAGAAACCATGCCTCTGGGATCCGTCCAGATTCCATGAATAAGCCAGAGAGGGACTGATGAAAGCTAATAATGTTTCATGGCTATAGTCTCAAATTCCTCACTCGAATTTGTGTTCATTGTAGGCTTATAGTCGTTAGGAGAGAAGCTGTCTCTGCTCTGCAGCAGTGTCCTGGCCCCAGCCTCAGCCACTCACTGTTGCTGTTGGCCACTGTGTGCAGTTAAAAATGGTTTGTTTTTACGAACGTGGCCCTTTTCAATAAAATGTTTTTTCTGGCTCTTGTTTTTTATGAAGGCATGTTTGAAAAATCGCTTTCTAGAAAACTTCACTTCTCCTTATTCTGCAAAGCCTTTCTGATGGCCAGTTTGCTAAATTAGCCCCACCCTGGTTTATGGAAAGCAATTTGTCAGTATAGGAAATAATAATATTTTTGCATTGCATGGGAAAGCTGAGGGAAGGTGCAAATGAGGCTGAGCATTTGTTGCTTAGAACTAAAATTCACAGTGACTGTAGTTGATACGTACTGGAGAGTTTATCAGAAAAGCCCACTCTGAAGGCATAACTCTTATTCGTGTCATGTAAAACCCCACATTTGTCCAGGGAATTGTTGCTGTCAAATGTCCTGCCTATTAATTTCTGACAGACTTTTCGCATATGCTTTCACCTAACAGCATTGATACTGCACAACTTAAATCTGTGAGGGCCTTGTGACTTGAAAAGGATGGAGGATCATTTCGAAGAGCCTGTAACATGAACTGCTTGGGTGCTAAGACCTTGACAACTAGTTGTGGTTGGCTTAGATTTTTCAAAATCACTGGGATATCTTGAAGAGCCCTTAATATCCCTGTCACTCATTTCCTCCCTCCTGATCACAGAATATCAAGAATCACTTCTAGAATTGCAAACACACACAAGTTATATTACTGGAAATTGTTTTCCGAAAGACTTGGCTCTTGTAAATAGGCTGAACAAAGAGGGAGGGAGGAAATAAAAAGAAACGTAACTGGGAGGAAAAACTGTAAATAAGTAAGGTACTTTATTCTGTGTGCTGTAGGCTTAAGTAAAGCACATCATCTATGAATTTATCTACAGAATAGCTGTGGGCTGACTTGATAATGACTCCAGTTCAGGTGGAATCCATACACGGTTCCTAGCAAGTTAGCACAAAGTATTCTTTTTAAATGCACATTGCTTAAGTCTACTGTGTGATAAAATTTGCCACTGATGAGTTCGATACATGATTTTCGTAAAAGGATTTTCTTTCAAGAATCTAAAACAAGACATTTATTAACAAGGAAATAATAGCATTTTTTTTCAAAAAATTGGATGATAAAGGGATCATTTATTTGCCATGTTCAGCTCTCTTTTGTGATTGCATTGGATAATAGCTTTCTCAGCACAGTATTAAAAAAAAAATTCAGAAAATAAATATGTGAGTGCTGTCAAAGGGATAACAGCACACCTCTTGCTTCAGGGATTGTGACAGTACACTTAGAAAAGCAGCTGGAAAGAGCTGGGGAGAGGAGGACAGAGTATAGGTCTGGTTTCAGTTATTTGTACATATACCAGCTCTGACGTGGCATTAGGATGCTAATCAACATTTCTCTCTCAGTTTTTTACTTCTCTCTTGGAAAACTAACTGAAGATTGTAAGATCCCTCTTGGTTTCATAATTTTAAGTTTTGCATTCTTATTTAAGCTTTTCTTCCTAAGCTAAGCTTCCAAAAGCCCTTTTTGCCAGGTTGCGGGCTGGGGAGGAGGAGAGAACTTTTTTTCTACTATATCTCTTTTTTTCCAAATTTCTACATTCTTTCTCTTTATTCTTTTCCATCTTTATGCTCTTATTTCACTAACACCTTTTAATTCCTCTATTTTTCTCTGTGTGCGCGTGAGAGAGAGAGTGTCTATTTTTCAACTCTTTTACTGGCTGTTGCTTCGGGGATTCTTCTCTTTCCTTGGTCTCTTTTTCACTATGTGCCTAGGCAGGGACATAGCCCTTCCTTGCAGTTGAACTAGTGTGCTCTTGGATCTCTCCTGAGGTTCATGTACGAGAGATGCAGAGGGTTGTGCTGGGTATTTATTTACTGAGCCTGAGCAGGAGCTGCAGCCATAGTTCGCTGCTTCAGAGCATGGCAGGAGAGCAGAAAGAAGCTGGGAAGAGTTAATCCCTGTTTCATCTCTAACTATTGGAGAAGGAATGTGGGTGGCTCGTGGTTTGGGTGGAGTTGAGGTCATGATGTTTCCTCACCTTTCTTGTTACTCTTGTCTGTTCTGTGCTTCTCAAACCTGTCTGACAATCTTCTTTCCCAGCTGTTTCCTCAAATTGGGAAACACTATTTGCCAACCAACGCAACGCAATGTGTCTTCCTGAAACGCACTTATCAGTGGAAGTGAGCATTTTGTTTTGGTAGATGGCTATTAGTCACAAAGATCTAGTTTTATAAAAATGGGTTGCTGTACTTGATGTTGCGTAGCTGAAGTGATGTAAATGGCACAGTTCAATTTTCAGAATGAGAACTTGGGCAAGACTGAGTGAAGCAACGTTTAATCCATTGAAATGCCTGGGCCTATCTCTTTATAAATCACTCTAACATGTAGGGAGGCCATTACTGATGTAAACTAGCACATTCTTTCAGTGTGAGTAGATAAAATTCAAAATCAAAACACAGTTTTTTACATTCCCTTTGTCCAGATATAAGTGACTTCTTGGAGGACAGAGTGTTGTCAGTCCCAGAGAGTGTGGCTTCCTTCAAAAAGAAAAAAAGGTTAGTAGGAAATGTGACAAAAAGGATGTAAAAAATGCTTTGGTAGTATTTTTTCACTGGTGGTACTTCTTTGTACTACATTCAGTGTTATTCTTGTTTAATCAAGAGCCTTATCTCAGCCTGCTTCCCTCGTGATACTCAAGAATCTCAAACTGAACAATGCAACTTAATTTTAAATTATGTGTATATTGGTCTTTCAGAGCACGACTATTAGTAAAAATGCTTAAATCTCAGTCAAGAATTAAGCCATGCATCCATATTACTGGGAAAGTGGAAGTTTTCTGCTCTGTTTTGGGGTACCTTAGAGAAAGTTCTGATTTTAGAATAACCTGTTTTCCCGTTTCAGCTTTACAGAGCAGATATTTCAGCAGTTTAACCTGTTTTAATTTTAACTGGAGATTGCTGGAATGGGAGAAGGGGAAGGAGAATGGGGCAGAATTATCTCTATGTACTTATTTTTGTCCAGTTAAGTTAGCATAGAAGTGCTTTTTGAGAAAAAAGACAGAAAAGAACGCAAGAAATTTTTTAGTGGCACCCTTACGCAAACTCTTCAAAAGACTGTGAGGGTTACAGCTGACTTGAAGCTATGGAAATGGCCATGGTTAAATGCTAGTACTGCCTTACAGCAAACCAGGTGGGAAGGACTTTGTTTCCTCTTGACCTCTGATGACTTCCATTTGTATACAGCTGGTTACCAGGACTTTGCACGCAGAACCACATTTGTTCTTAGTACAGTTACATATGTTTTCACATAAAAAAGATCAATGGCATGTTGCAGCCTAAGTCTTACATAGCATTTGACTTTTGAATGGGGGTAGTGAGTGTAGGAGTGGAATGTGTATGTTGGAACCACTGTAAACTTTCAGGTCACTTCATGATGAGTGGATGGCCTGCTGACTGAGCAGTACTGTCTTGGGTTGTTCCTTCACCTGCCCTGTCCTCCTTGTGGAAGAAATATTTCTATAGAATCTGTAATCTTCTGTGACCACAATTTCATTAATGTGACCCTTTTCATTAATGAAATTGGAAATATCTCTAGGCTGCATAAAGAGTTGAGTTATACTTGGTGGAGGGAAAATTTGAAGCCTGTAGATATTTTTTCACTGTTTTCAAGGGAAAGTTTTGCTGTCTCTCATTTAATAGATTCACATTGAATTTACTTTCTACCCTTTAATGATGGCCTGCTCACTTCCCTGGACTTATTATTTTAGAAGGTTTGATTTAAGAAAGTTCTTTCTGTATATTAATGTACTGCAGATTTATTCTTCAGCATGTCCACATTTGATATATACAGTATTTAAGTTTGTATTCACTTAGCAAAGCATTTACTCCATTATCATGTAATCATTTCTAGTCCAAATACAGGATCTAGAGATTAATGTACTATAAATTTCTTCTTGCAACGGTTTTATTGGTATATTAGTTATTAAGTTATGTTTGCATTGAACTTCCAAAATAGGAAAGATAGATAAGAGATTTGTTTATGTTTTAAATTAAAGTGAGGCTTTTATAGCTGGTTCAGACTGAAAGGCTAAAGATTATGGCACATACACTGTCTTTACTGCTGGTCAAATGCTGATGATCAAATTTGGAAAAGTCAGGAAGTTTTGACGTGGCTTTCTGATTTTCCATTATCACAAATGCTTTTCCTTTTTCTTTTGTTTGCTGGAATTGTGATAGGTTTGTTTTGTTTTGTTTTTTTTTCCAAACACCACTAAAAGCATGAACTGGAAAAAGTGGAAAAAATATTGTATCTCTCTTCATCTTTTTTTTTACCAGCTCATTTAAGGAAAATATTAATATTTGACACTTGCAGTTCTTTTCCTGTTTAAAGGGTCCTAAACTCCTTCATGTCAAGGAGACTAAGCAGAAAATAAATAGCTAAGGTAACCCCTTAGCTCCTAGAGAAGCTTGCTCACCTCCATGTGGAGCTGGTCAGTAGCTCAACATGGAATATAAATACTTAACAGAAGCTTAAGGAGGGGCATTAGGGGTATTTTAGGATTCAGTAAGTCACAGCTTTATTGTAACTGAATCATCCATAGGGTCACTATTTTCCCTATAAGGCAGAATGTCCTTAACTGAGAGTTCCCCTGGTATACACTCCATTTAAGTATTGTGATGTATTTGTTGTACTTGAGTAAGGAAACTCTCAGTCCAATCTGTATGGAAGGCTCAGAAATTGCAGAGAAAAAAATAAATAGGTTATTTTCAGTATTATCATGTCTCAATATCTAAAATTTTTTTCCAGCTTCAGCAATATGATGTAAGACTGTTAGAAGAAATGTGTCGTATATTTATCTCTAGATTTCATATTTACACTGGCAAGATTATACAACAGATAACAGAGTAGTTCTTTGCTGGATGAAGAACATGTTGTGTATACCAGATTTAAGAATAAATCTGCAGTACACAAGGTTATATACTTACATCTGTTTACCCATACAGATACCGACAGTGGCACAGTTGAAAAGGATTTTGCTTGGTTGATTCTTTCTGCTGCTTCTGCATTCTCTAATCTTAGACAAGCTGCTGCTATATATCACTGTTCCCTATAAAGAACAAGACAAAACAACAACAAAACCCCTAAGCAAACCTTTTCCAGCACACTATACGTTTTTAATATTATAAAATATATATAATCTAGGTTAAGATATGTTGTACAAAATAGATATGTTGCTGTACACACGTTGAAGTGTAATAGGAATATTTTATGCGCTGCATGCAATTTTCATTGTCCAAAATAAATTTCTAACCCCTTAAAATATTAATTAAGCACAAGCATGTTGGGTGGGTTGAGAAGAAAGAATTTATATTCTCTGTTTCACTTCCTGTCTGTCATTCCCATCCCTTTTCTCGTCAGTTATTAAAATGCACAAAGCCACTTCTGCCAGCCCACTTATCCCCCTGCCACATTGAATCAGCATTTCCACAAAGAGTGTTTCCTCTGAGCTTGGAGCTGTCACAGACAGACTGGAAGAGCTGCTTTCTGGTGATTCAGTGCAGCAGGGGACAGATGCTCAAATGACAGCAACAGTGCACAATTAACATAGGCTAAAAGAGCATAAAGGAAATTGCAGAGCAGAGTGAAAAGCTGCAGAACCCTTAGCTGCAACTCACTCAGGGTTTTCCAATTCTCTTTGCAATAAGGCAAAAAGGCAAGTTAATAAAGCACTGAAATATTTTTGTAAGTCAAACCATCACCCTATTTTTATATAGAATTATTAAATATCAATGGACTAAAGCTGACTTCCATATGAAAAATGTTCTTAGGGAGAATTTGTAGAATACAAATGATGAATTGTCTTGGTTTTGCCATTCTTTACTAAAGATTTACAAACACTCACAACCTCAGTTTCCTTGATCGTTTTAGAACTTTAAAAAAGAAAAATGTTCTCAAGTGATCTTTACTGAGGAGTAGATTTTATTGTGAGTTTCCTTGTACTCCATGCTAATCAATAGTTATGACTGATTGCTCTAACTGCTCTGTAAGGTATGGGACTGAAACATTGAAAGTTTTTCAAAACATTGCTCAGTATCTCCCAGGGAGCAGGCCTTCCACTTAGACATGATTAGCTCATTACAATCTTTTCTCAGTGCTGTGCTTTCATGATTCTGTCTATTTGGGCATGAAAACCATCCTGCTATCTTGCGTATTGTGCTGCGTCTCCTTCTCCAGCCCAGCAAGCATCATTATAACATCCATGTGCTTGCCATTAAAATAAATAGTGCAAGTGATCTCCCCAGCAGCCTCTACAGTCTCTTTGGAACTTCTCCATTTTCAAGGTTGCAACTCTTCTTGAGGTTGATAAATTCATGCATTAATAATACTTAGCAGTTTTCATCCATGAATGTCAAAGGTGAGAAACCGTTGTTATTCCTATTTTTGTCAAAGAGGAAATGGAGCTGTAGAAGTGGCATGTACAAAATTAATTTGGAAGCCAATGGTAGATCCAGGAAAATAATGTAATTTTCTGCACTCAGCTTGCATTGTAGCCATTGCATCACACTGCTTCACAGTGCCCCTTTTGCAACAGTGTGGTCTTATTAAAGTTGAGATTTAAGTCCTACAAGAGTCAGGAAATTAAACTCTGCCACACAGTGTGTTCATTGTACGTTTTTATTGGACAAGGTCTATACGTTACCAAGTGATCATCCTTTTTCCAAAGGGTAACTTTCAGGGGACCTCATACTATAAGTGATGCATATGTCATTGTTTACTATAAATCTTACTAGTTATACACCATAACTGCAAACAAAACAACATAAATTTTATTATTCTGATTTTCATGACTGTACTAATCAGGACCCCTGCATTGTTTTGGCTTTTTGAAACTTATTTTAGAAAATGCCATGCAATACAAATAAATGTCTTTAACACTTTTCTGGGATAGTCCAAAGATGATTTGGATACTTTAGAGCTCTCATGGAACATGAGAAATTTCATGGTGAAGTACGCAGACTAAAGACCATCCCCTTCTGGAAGCGGTCTCTTGTCATGTTTGATTTTTGATATTCCTTACAAAAATCTTTTCTTCAGCAAGGGTGTTCTGTCTTTTCCAGTACCAGCCTCGCTTCCCCAAAGGATCTCTTAACTGTCTAATATAACTCTTGTTTCACTCTCAAAACAGTTTCTTGAAATGGGTACTTCTAATAAGCACCTCTATTCAGGTAAGCACTCCAGAAATTCCTCTAGATGGTTAAGAGGAGATGCTGAAGAAACCTTTTGAGCCATCAGAGTAATGATTTTCCCTCCTAGAAAACTCTGGGAGAGTTATTCTTGAGAAACACTGAATGCTCTTCCAAGCACTTGAGCTACTATTTAGCCATTTAAAGCCAGAAGTAGCTTCAGGTACAACCCTATGTAGAATATACAGACAGAGCCCATTAACCTGGGGGCTGAGACAGACAGGCTGGTGATTTGACAGGCTTGGGGGCAGGTCTTCCTTATCAGTTTTATTGTTATAATCCTGAAATTGCTTCTAGAAAACAAACTGTAAGGTCATCTTGCTTTCTAAAAATTGGTTTAAGCTTAAATTAATTTTTTTGCAGAGTTTCTTTTGGCAAAAGGCAGCCAAGATGTAATGCACCTTAAAATAGCAGTGTTTCTACCTCTACTGATTTTATTGACCTGTTTTGTTTTTCTTTTTTTAATCTTAAACTTTTTTTTCTAATCTCAGCAATATTGTCACTGAACTACTTCTGTGTTATTCTCTCTGATGCCTTTGACTGTATAATTTATGTGTTTGTTTTGAAAGAGAACTTTACAGAGGAAGGAAAGAAGTTTGAGAAAAATACCATAATGGCAATATAGTGGCTGATTAAAAGTGGCAGATTTATGGCGTTGAGGAACGAAAGATGTTATTTATCCATGTAGCTGGTACAGCACGCTCATTGGCAACTTCTTCACAGCAATCCACCACTATACTCACATCCTGGGTTTTAGACTCTGTGACCCTGGATGTAGGAGAACTGGGTCAGCTTTAATTTTGCAGAATCTTTCTCAGTCCATACAAGTCATCAGTCTCTGGGGGACAGACCTTGTAATTTGATTAGGGTGGCACTTGCTGCCTTTTCTGTTTACATGATTTGGCTTTTATAATTTCTACTACACTGTAAACTTGCATCACAATTCTTTCTATATAGAAAGACTTACCTTGCTACTAAAAACTTCTCTTTTTCCTCTCCCTACCTTTAAGGACAGATGCAGCTAATTTCCTGTTAAAGATCCCAAATAAAATAGTCCAGTAATGTGGCAATTTCCTATGTGTCAACAAATAGTATAAATGGAACTACCACTAGAGGGCTTTAATAAGGACAGAGTCTTGCCTCTGTTACACCCTTTCCAATCTGGAGTCATTTAATGGAAACTCTAGTTGTCCATTTTTTTTCTTTAAATTTGAAACAGACTGACAGTTTCTTTTTTTCTTGTTTAATTAAATCAAAGTTCGGCTTAATAAACCATGTAGATGATTTACTTCTTTAAAGTTCAGTTAATAAAGGAGACAGAAATTTTCAGAGATAGGTCTTGGAAAATGAAAAGCTTTTCTTAATTGTGAAGAACAACAAGCACTCTTTAAACCCAGTTTGAAGACTGGTTCTTTAAATGCATTTAAGATGACTCTGTTTAAGGACGGAAACTCACAGTCTGGCAGTTAGCAGTGCTGAGCAGAGGGGTTCCCAGGGGCCGGGGTGCTCAAGTGAACCAGAAGCCAAGGCTTTGCATGGCTCAAGCACTAATACAAAGCAACAAAATTTCTCTAGGGCCTAATGACTAAATTAATCTAATAATACTTAGCACTTCTCACTTTGGGTACATCTTCAAAGAGCTGAACTAATAGCAGCTAATTTAATCTTCAAACAAGCTGAGTGAGGAGCATTATCATCACTAACTGGCTGTGGGCCAGAGCAAAAGGAACGACACTGCAGAGAAGCAGAAATGTATGCCACTACCCAGTTACTCTGTGCCTGACTAATATGAAATGTTTGCAGTGCATTTAATCTTGATAGGTACTTAGGGGGAGCTGCTGACTCTTCCCAAATCCTAAATAGCTCGGTTTTTTTAAATCTAAAGGTGAAGTCAAGGTCATAACTGGGGGGAGGAGGAGAGGGGAGAGTACGTTTCCTATGGGCCTAGAAACACATTCCCCATTATAGCAGGTGAACAAACAGTTGAAGAGAAGAGACATTTTTAGTTCCTGCTCCCCAGAGCTGTGCTTCTCAGGGGCCCCATTTAATCCAATTCCCCCATATTATTTTAAAACAGGAATTCATCATACTCAGCAGGGGACCCTGCAGGGTCCCTGGAGGACTGTTGCTGCTGTGCTACCCCACAAGTGCTGCAGCGCTCGGGGGAGCAGTGGCAGGGGATTCACTGCAGCCTGCAGTGCCCTTTATGGTCACTTCATGGGGGTGCTTTTGGGTGAAAGAGCCACCACAGCACAAGTGCCTGGGCATAATGGAAGCAGAAGTCTGTCTCCATGGCAGCACAACCTGCGCTGGCACTCCCCATGTCGTCCAACTCTAGAAAGGAACAATGTATTTGCTTCTAAATAGAAGACAAGTCCTGACTGGCAGCTTATTTGATTTCATGAAGCCGTTCACGGGTCTTTATGAAACAACCATTAGAAATCTAGAGATCCCGGTTCACAGGAAAAGATGTTTGATGAATTTTCTAAAGTCTGTATTCAGCCTTCTCTGAAGCCTGCAGTAGGTATGAAATGATAGTCAGATGCAAAATTAGCAAACTCAAGGCTTTTGCTTAGATTTAAGTAAAAAAAAAAAAAAAATTCCCTCATGTTCCATGGTCTCTCTCTCCAGTTGGCTACAGAGGATGTAGATACAGTCACTAGCATTCCCTATTGACCAGGTAGATCTGAAAATTAAATTTTGGGTATGTGCTCCATAGGATCTCCCAGACCCACATGCTTGAGTTGTCCCTTATTCTTTGGTCATTTCGGGAACTGATCAAATCACATACGTACCTTAATACCTTGCACATCCATTAGCATTACCTTCAGAAAAAGAGTCAATGAATAACTGGGTTTTGGTTTTCTGCCATTGCAAATCCAAAACCAAGCACGGAAGCACACACACTTTAAGTACACATGTACATACATATATTTATTTATATGCATAAAATTAACACCTAGTTTTAAGCAAATAACCTAGTTTAAAACCAAATACACCAAGTTTTAAACACACACTTCTATGTATTATAAGTTTGTTAATTTTTGCAGGAACTGCAAAATGCCTAGGTCAGGTGAAATGGTTTGTTTAAGGATTCTACCACCTTTAAGTATTTTATTTTTTTAGTAAAACTAAAGAGCATCTGAAAGAAAAAATATTTAAAATTAAAGAAGTTCATTGCTCTAAGAGTGTAAAATATAGTTTTGGTTTTTAATATTTTTTATTATTAGTTTAATACTAGTATTCAAAGGGCTGTGTTTTTTTTTTTTTTAAATTAATAGCTTATTGCCTAGCTTTTTACACTGAAGAGAGCAAGTATATTTTATTACAGTGCTGGGCAATTTGCCATGTTTTTCATACTCCAAACCTTGTCTCCAGCTCCTAGTTGTCTCTGACAATGACTGGTCCAACCAAACGATGCCTTCCCTTGTCAACCAAGCCAGCATTGCTGCAATGTGTGTTGGGTGTCACTATTGCTCCCCTCCTGCCACCATTTCCTTGCAATTGCACTTTAAAGTGTCTGGAAATTCAGATTCCAGAGCAGTTTCAGGAATTCACAGCTTAGGGAACATTATCATGAAAAATACAAATCTTTATCTCTTCCTCCTGTGTATCTATTTTATGGTAATACTATTTTACGAACAATCCCTGCATTACACAAAATGGTATACACCAGAGTAAACAGTATTTGTTTTTTGAAGTTGGCTCATTTTCATGGCCTTGCTCTTGTCATGAATCCAATTCAGGTGAAAAAAAAAAAAAAACATGATGTATTACACTACCAGCCATCACTTTGGGCGGTAGGTGCAGGGCACAAATTTGGGGTGCCTTAGGCAGGTAAGCAATAATAGGTTACCTGCCCAAGGCATTAACTCCGAGAGCAGTGATAGCCTCTTCTATGGCTAAAAAAAAATAAATAAATATATCTTTGAAGACATTATTGAAGAATGCTCAGAAACTTATTCATCACTCTACTTTGTCTTTGTAAATCTTTTCGATGTTCAGTTTTCAGCAGGACAGCAGTGCTGTGGCTGCTAGCTATTAGGGCTGCACACTGCTTTTCAGATTTACAGCTGTGTGCTTGTCATTTCCAGATGCAGTTTTACTAAGACAGTCACTCAGGAAACGTCGTGAGAAGCAGCAGGTTTCCAGTAAAACATGCCCATAAACACCACAGTTGTTGGCAAAATAAGGCTTACACCCAGATGCTTTAGGAGAAAAACAGTCTATTCTTTGTTTACTTTTACCCTGAGGGTTCAACTCAGATCCATAAATATGTACAATGGAGCAGCCCATCCAGCACAGCCGGCCAGTGTAATTCCCCATCTCAGATGCTTCTTCTATTTCTATTGCATGGGTCTGTACAAGGATGAAAATAATTCAGAAAGATGGTTCAATCAAAAGTCAAATCATAGGCTGTGTGGTTATTTTTGTTCTCAATTCAGCTATGGCTAGTTGAGAACTGGACTTTAGCAGAGAAACATGAGAATCCCCAGAGTGAAATGCATAAAACTCTTGCCATTTCTGAACTACCCCAACAACACCCATTTCTAGTTCCTCCGCACTCTGGGAACAGCAGAGTGCAGCACAAAAATTCACAGAATGTTAGAGATTGGAAGGGACCTCGAAAGATCATCTAGTCCAATCCCCCTGCCGGAGCAGGACACCTAGATCAGATCACACAGGAACGCATCCAGGCGGGCTTTGAATGTCTCCAGAGAAGGAGACTCCACAACCTCTCTGGGCAGCCTGTTCCAGTGCTCTGTCACCCTCACCATGAAGAAGTTTTTTCTCATATTTAAGTGGAACCTCCTATGTTCCAGCTTGAACCCATTGCCCCTTGTCCTATCACTGGATGTCACAGAGAAGAGCCTGGCTCCATCCTCCTGACACTCACCCTTTACATATTTATAAACATTGATTAAGTCACCCCTCAGTCTCCTCTTTTCCAGGCTAAAGAGACCCAGCTCCCTCAGCCTTTCCTCAGCAGGGAGATGCTCCATTCCCTTCATCATCTTTGTGGCTCTGCGCTGGACTCTCTCCAGCAGTTCTCTGTCCCTCTTGAACTGAGGGTCCCAGAACTGGACACAATATTCCAGATGCGGTCTCACCAGGGCAGAGTACTGGTACCTGATAAAGGATAAGCAAGGTGGGGATAACAGGCTGCCCAGGCACTGCTGTCCTTCCTGCCATCAGATGGAAGCACTGACCAGAATCAAGGATTTCTGGGAGCAGCAGCTCTTCCTTACGTCAGTCGGCTCTTCATGCTTGCTGGCCTTTGCAGGGACAGGGCCAAACTTTGGTTTGCCAAAGCAGGGCAGTCTGTAACACGTACAGAGAAGTTGGGAAGCATCTTATACAATTTATATTTCTCAGCGTGCATAATGACCATATCAGTAAAGTTCTAAATACCAGAGCCAGCCACCCTTTGGGAACGTTTTTCTTCTTTTTCCTCTTTTTTCTTATTGGGTCTCATCTATTCATTCCTTCACATATTAATTAGAAAAAACAAAACCAAAACATTCCCAGCTGAGTTTTCCTGTAATATCTTTAATTTTTGAATGCTATATTCTGTAAATTAGTACTATAACTGTGACGGGTAACAACATATCATGTGACAGGTTTTTTTCTCATTTATTTCTCCTAGCATTTTTCTGAAGTGAAAGAACTTCCTGAATCATTTTCTGCTTGAATGGTGAGCAGCATCCCATGGAAGACTAGAAACTGTATGTACCTGTGTTGATGATGTTTGCCCCCTGCCCCCCATCAGAAGGGGAAGGGTATATGGTCTACTTAAACTCAGATAGCGTAGCATAAACAGAACACTTTATCTTTCTCACTCATCTCTCTGATGGAGCAGGACATTTATTTCTCTGGCAAGGGTTGTGTTTTCTTTTTAGCCTGTGTACCCCCTCTGTAGCATAGAAATCATTTCCTTATAGCTGTTTTTACAGAGCAGGGTAAAAGTTGATGTATTCATTACCAGGGCTCCCCAGGCATTTTTTGTGCAATTTATAGAGATGTACTGAATGAAAGATATCTACTGCCAGCTTGTCAGCCCGAGCATGGGACTGTGCAGTCCTTCTCAGCAAGTGCCTTGTCTCGTGACTCCTGCCTGCTCTCCAGTGGCTTTGAAAAACGCAAAGGGGAGTTGAGAGCCAAAACAATAGTGACAAATTGAAATGTAAAAATGATACTTCAGAACATCTCCTGCCCCCCCGCACATGGTGTAGAATGATCTTTATCCCTTGAGATGCTAGCTCATTTTGTAAAATGTTTTATTTCAAAAAGTAAAAAACAGCTTCTCTCTTTCCTCTAAAATTAATTAAAATACAGGAGATAGTACTAGCAAGATATCAATAATGCTGTAATTTTGCACCTACTGCCTGTTGACCAGAGCTGACGCTTCTTTTAGGAGAAAAAATATATTTCCCTGAGGATTAAAAGAAAGAAAAATGTTGACATCAACTTCTTAGAATTGTGAGCCAAGAATGCTATTCCCAGTCAATGCCAGGTTTTTTTCATAAGCGTCATCGCAAATGAAAATCTTTATTGTCTTAGTAGCTTCCTTTTTGATCTGGCTTCCTTCTTTCACACTTTATTTTTTTAGGTCCTCCTTAAGATTGGCAATACAGTGTGTAAAATACCAAACTCTTTAGTAATTTCAAAATAAGATTTTTTTTTTTTTTTTTGCAGTCTATAAGAGAATTTTTTTTTTCTGTATTTTAATAAAAATCTTGTTGGGTTTTAGGTTTTCTTTCCTCTTTTCTTTCTTTCTGTGTCTTTCCATTTTTTTTGCCCCAGGATGTAAGAATACCCAGGCTTCATTGCATTTCCAACTCAATTTTAGATTTCAATTTTACTTTTTTTTTATTTTATTTTAATGTTCTTTTCTCTTATTAGTAAGCATAAGTCTGAACATATGGTTTTCTTAGAATATTTCTATATTTATTTTTAGAAATTTTAATTCCTTTATATAACTTTAATTAATGTAAATGAAGATATTTCAGCCTACTCTTGGACTGGGTTTTGTCATGTCCCTTCTCCCATGTTACTGTTCAGTGAGTACCACAGCAAGTTGCATTCCTTGACATGTTAACACTTCTTGCTTTTTGTACCAACTTCTAATTTTGTCAAAGGTGGTGTGATCTAGCATAGCTTTGGAAATGAGTTTCTCCATGGCTGTCCAAAGAAACAGTTGTGAACTGTGCTTCAAATGTATTCCTATGTGTTAATGCAACTTCAAATTCCCTAATTTTCTCTTACCTGGCATATATGGCTTTAGTACAAGCAAACCACATAATGAGACGTACAATAGAGAAAAAGATAAAGAAATGGACTGAATTGAATACGGTAATTACTGCAAATGTGAGGAAGGATTGCCTTATTGCATTGAGCGAGATGTTTAATTAGCATTTTTCCATTAGCAGAGGGTGTACCTTCAGGTTGTAGTTCAAAAAATAGTGAGAGAAATGTTGATTTGAGTGAGTGTGAATAACAAGCAAAAGGTATTAGTGAAGAATGTCTGGAAGAACCTTTAAGTTTAGATCCAGTTCTGAACTTCTCCATGTACTCTGGTGTTATATGTAAACTTTGGCAGAGGATACAAGTTCAACAGCTTGTCTTTTAAATAATTAATTGAAGTATAGGCTTAAAAGTGATTATGTATCTAGAAAGATGGGCAGTGACAGGTCAGAAAGAGAAAGAACATGATTCTTGTCCTCATGTATTCCACTTTCATGGGTTGTGTTGCTTACATCATTCAGGCAGGGCAGAGTGAAACATAATGGTTAGGTCACCTTAATGATAGCAAATAAAGTGTGTTCCTTCCAAAGAGGCGGAGAACCTTTTTAATTAGATATTTGTGGAGCACTATTATTTTTTATATGTTCTTTTTATTGTGGCTGTTTTCCCAGGAATTTGCACTTAACAGAGGGATGTTTTATGTGGTGTGTTCTGGTTTTGTGCATGCAGGGAGAAGTTTTCATGTAATTATTTTTAGGAGTAAGGAATATATATAACATATATTTATATTATTTATACCTGCTGTTTAGATATACTATTCTAGTTTTTATCACTTAAAAATAATAGAAATAGTGAGTTTTTTGCATACATAATTTCCCACAAAGTGTATGTAACATGACTCTGGGAGATCTGTTTGGTTACACTTTGTAGTTTCATAGGTCTAGCACTCTGGACTAAAATGCTCTATAAAAATTTCTTTACCATTATTTTAATAGATGAGCCTTTTTAATAGAAAAAAGGTCTGTCTAAAATAAAGAAGTCTCCAAGATAGTGACAGCCTACTGACTGCATGTGTCCACTGTATTTTGAAAGCAAATTACAAAATTTTGCAACTTTGTAATGGTTTTGAAGATCTTTCACATTCTTGAGCTTTCTGTCTGAAATAATCTTAGGAATTGAGTGGCAAAGGTGTGAGACCAAATGCTAGATCACTAAAACTGCAGATACCTGGCCACCTTCTGGAAAGAACAACTTCCAGAACAGGCTCCCTGAGCATGTGGATATTTGAAAGCAGAGGAATAAGAAACAAAAACCCAAGCATGCAGCTGCCTCTGCTTTTGACACAATATACTAAGAACAAGCTTCTGTCTCAAATGTTGTCCTCATCAGGACTTTATGTTTGGATGCGAGGATGATGTTTGGATGCGACACTGGGGATTCCTATTCCAGCTTCTGGAGTTGGATTTCTAAACCTTTTCTTTCAAAGCATAACTGCCATGGAGGAGCTAATGCCCTTATTTAATATAATAACTTGGTGATTAATATATCCTGTCAGTGTGTGGGAAACCTGAATTCAATTTCCTCCTTTGCCTGAGGGATTTGAACTCCAGACCACACAAACTGACCTGATCAGCAAGCTAAAGTATTTTGTGGATGAAGACAACTCTCATTCATGCTTTCTAAGGTGGGTCCAAGCAACATGCAACACCGACTGTTAAGGAGGCTAACTGCTCTGTTATCTGGTGATTAGTGCTCAGAAAACACAGGACACTGAACCCAGCTTTTCCTATGCTGAGCAGTAACTGTATGAGGGTGCTGGATATCAAAGGTGCCTGTTCTAGCCATGTGCATTTGGACTGTGAGCTAGTGGGGATTTGCTGAGAACATGTGTCTGAGGTCTGCAGATCCTGCACATGAATGTGTACCCAGACACTGAATCCCATAGGACTGAACAGGCAAGTGTAAGCATCAAGCTTCTTCACCCTGTCTGAAAATGGCCAGAAGCACAGCTTTAGGGACCAGGACATCTTTAACACCCAAAGGGGAGATGCAACCATGGGTGGCAGTCTAGCAAGTTTTTTGAGACTGTAATTCTGGCGTGGGCACAGCTTTTTGTAGGTTCGAGGCAAGGATCACACTCCCTTCAAAAGCTGAAGGAAAACATGAAACTTCTTGATCACTTAAGTGTGTTTGTAGGGCAATACCATGCTTGGCTGACTGCATTGGGTACGGTTGCCTACTATTCCATCTTGCTGTTATACCGTTACATTTTATTGGTCACTCAGTTATTTTCATTCCCAGTGCCACTACAGCTCCAAAACCAATTGTGGACGTGTGTAGGTCAAGGCAAAGGAAAATTAAGGGTCATCTTAAGTTTATACAGTGGTGCTTTTTCATTTTCTATAAAGCTAACTACATTTAGGCTCCCTGTCGGGTAAGCTTTTTTTCCCTTGTCTATTATTTTCAAAGAAGAGAGTGCATATGACAGTCTGAGAATAGCACCAGCCTGCACACAGATGGTAGGGATTACACCACACTGAGCCTTGACCTTCAAAAGCCTGCCGTTTCTTTTCAAGGTTTCTCTTCTTTGACAGGTGGACTGGCTTTTGTCAATTACTTTCATTAATGCATTTTTTTCATTATGATCAATTACCTGTGCTTTAGACCATGTCTCAAAATTACAGGAAAGCAGGTTCCAAATTGAAAAACTGAAACTGTTTCCCATATTTTTTCCCCTTCTGTTGCCCCAAAGTACTCTGAAGCACTGGAAGATTTAAGTCATAATGGAGATATATCACCCAGTTTCTACTGATTTCTGTCAGACACTTGGTCTGAGATTCTGGCCAGTGCACAAGGTAAAGAATGACCCATCTATCACAGATCAGGTTTAAAGGAGACTGTGTGTAAGAGAGATTATTTTCTGGGACCTTAAAAAAACATAAAAAAATTAAGTATGGGAACAGAAGTTAAACACTGACTTTATAATGTGGAAGGAAACTTTGCTTAGGCTAAATACAGCCATCCATGCAATTTAATGGTACTGTAATGTAAACATCAAATGAAAATTGGCTAGTCCAGGCCAAGATCATTGAACTCAATGGAATGCACTGATACAGAGGAAAGCAGGATTTAGCCTTTTCTTTATTAGAGACACTGACAAGGAGGTCAGAAATTTAAATGCTTGCTGGAAACCTCATGATTTGAACAGCCAGAGCCATAGTAGTCTGCAAAACTGGGATGCTGATGTAAGAGTAGATTCTCTTGGGAGTTTGGTTTCTCTCTGCTGTTTTGAGGCTAGCTGAAAGGACCATAAATGGTTTTCCCCAACATCATAGAGTGGTTGCTATGACTGTAAAAAATCCGGGAATTGGTGACCAGTGAAGAGGATACTACATGTTTCTCCCACAGTTCAGCAACTCAACAAAGATGTCTGGTTTGAATTTATTTCCAACAGATATTTAAATTTCTCTGGTAACAATTTGTTCCTAACCTGAGACTATCTTTGCAGAATATATAATGAGGAATCATGGCATAACCTGACAGTTTATGACAATAAGACAAAATGAGATTTTTCCGTCTCCTCAAGTCCTTTATATGACCTCCTTGCTCTCTGTTTCTCGAATGAAGGGCAGAAAGGCTAGGTCTGATTTAACCTGCCTGTGCAGTTGGCCCTTATTCACACAGGAGAGCACAGTATATGCAAAAAGACTGCACGTGGTTTAAGCTGGGTCCCCTTTCCCAAATGACTGGCAGCAGATGATTTCTCAAGAGCAATAGAGATGAAGGGAAGAATTTGTAAAGGATTGAAATGTTTTTTCTGGCTTGGTGCCTCCTTTTACACAGTGCTGAAACTGGAGGGACGATCTAGTCCCAAACCAAACCTTAAAAGGTGCTAACATACAGGCCAGCCAGAGGGATAGGAACTCCTGATTGTACACAAGGGAGATAAGCAATTAATGCTCATTAATGTTAATAAGAGTTACTGTGTAAATCCTCTGTTTCCTAGATGAAGCAGAAGAAAGTCTAAAATGATAATAAATCTGTCTCAAATTTAGTAGTATTTATTCCAACTACAGTATAATCACTAGAATAACATTGTGGTGCTGTAAAACATGTTGAAATATAGTGTTACATCATTGCTGCTATTTGTAACTGTAATTTTAGTACAATAAATTATGGTGCAACCCATGGTTTGGGATTACAACTATAGTTTTAATAAAATATTTTTAGTTTGCATAATACTTATGGTCCAGGACCGTAAGAGTTTTGAACTAAAATAAATAGGTGGGAAAAAAAAAGCCACATGAGATTTGCATTTATTTTAAAACTTCATTAAAAAGGGATTTATCATTAGCACCAAATATGAGGGGAAAAAATCAAAGTCTGAAATACTCCATAAATTGACTCAATTTTTACCATGTGACTTATCATTTAAAAGTAGCTTAAAAAAATAGCTGGTACTCATTTCCTGTAAAAATCTTAATCATGTACAAAAATGAGCTATTCACTTTGAAAGCCACAAGCTACCTAAAGACTGAAAACAATTACAGAGTGGGTTTTTTCTTTTTGTTTAATACTGAAATGAAAATGATTTTCAGACTCCTGAATGAGAATTCTGCCTCAGATTCTAGTAAAAGTAGGTTAGGTCTCTCATGAATGCTATTGCAGTGAATAACTTGGAGGAGCTAAGCTAAGTATGTGCAGGATTCTGATTTTTTTTTTTTTACAAATATACGAGAGTAGGAACATATAGTACTTTTTAGAAATTCAGGTATCTAAAAAGAATTTGCTCAGGTGGAATATTTGTAAAATTTAATTCAGTACCTACACTGTGTCTTATCTGCAGGTCTAGTAGATGCTTTAACAGTCACAGGAACTATATATCTTTACATAGTTTTTAGAAAAAGGGGGATTATTTTAATTTCTTCTATACATATCACCCCTTTGAAAAAAGTACTGAAACATTTTAGAAATTAAAACTCTGTGAATAATTTAATCACCGAAGTAATGCATCTTGATCTACACAAAAGCTATTTCACATCCTTCCTTTATAAGACAATGACTACAGAAAGAATTGGCCTTTGTTTGTATGAGATGTTTGCAAACACTCAGAAAACAATACTACCGACTGGTCAGGTTAAAGCATGTGGCATAATGCTCTTGTCCACAGGGCCGCTGAGGAATGGGTCTGGGAATGACCGTAAATCCAGCCTGGCTTCCTGCAGTGCCTGTGTCACAAGCACCCCGCAGAATGCCTACCCTGGCGTGCCAGGCGCAGAACTGAGCCACCTCCGTGTAAGCCCCAGTCTCTCTGTCTATTCGGACATGTGGCTTTTTGTCTCTTTGCTGGGCACCCTCAGCCACACCTCCAGATTCTTTTCTCCCATCCAGCTTTCCTTGGGGATTGCCTTAAAAACAAGTGTGGAAATAGCAAATGAGAGCTCCTGACGTGGACTCTCAGTATTCATAGGTTGTTGTTCCATTCCTCGTCAGAGAAGCTACAGCCCCTGTCAAAACACTCCAGCAAGTAATTGCAGTAATACAGTGATACAAATAAAAGCTGGTTCCGTAAAAAAACCATAGATTTTATTGCACAGTTCTTGTCAGTGAATTCTCATAAAACTAGTACTAGCATAAGTAGTGAGAAATTATCTGAGATAACTAATCTTTCTATCGCGGTTTTGTTTTATGCTTATGAAATTATCTGATTATTGATGTTATTCTATAGAACAAAAACCTATAGTACATCAAAAAATATGTAAAATTCTGAAAAGCTTTGTCTAAGCAACATAAGCAACATATAAGCAGTTACCAGAAATATTATTATTCACTGCTGAAGTGTACCTAATCTGACAATGTGTTTCATATACTGTCCCCCCCCCCAAAAAAAAAAAAAAAAGTTGACAAAAGGTTTTCAGCAAAATATGTTTTCTTTGTGACATATGGTTTCATTTTATTAAAAACCAGAGGCTCATTTCTTGGATTGCTTCAAAGAGAAACATTCTGTATCATGAGTTAATATTTTATGATTCTGCTCTGAAATCACCTTTTTTTCTGTACTAATTTGTGCTTGAATTTGAAAAACCCTTTGGGCATTTAATTGTTGTCAAGCATGTGTTTAGACCTTATGAAAGTAATACAGGAAAAAAAGGAAGACTGAACAAATAGACTTCAGTGGGATACCTCAAATGTTTGCGTATTGCTAAGCCTGTGCTCAAGTTATGCTGAAATGGGACTGAGATTAATGCTAGCAGAAAAGTAACACATAGTCAATTACAAATGTGAAATAAATGATTTTGTTCATCAGATCACTCTGAGATGAACATGGGTATCTCTGAAGGATACATTACCCAAGAATTTGGTTGAGTAGAAATTGCACAAGAGTTTAGAACTGCTGGAGAGCAATGAACTGAGCTCTGAAATGGAAATTTATTGAAAACTTAAGTCAGTTCATATTTATAAGCACTTAACAAGAACCTACAGGCTTTAAGATCTGCCTTAACATGCTACTGGTGTGAGAAATTATCCCAGAACTTTGTGCACGTTTTGTTCTTTAATTCAACGCTTTGTTCTTTAATTGTCAAGCTCTTAAACACATAATATGTCAAGTTAAGGTAAAATAATCTGTTATTTTTCTTATTAATGACATAATTATATTGCACCACTATAAAATTGCTTTCAGTCCAATTATGTCTAGGCAGAGATTACTGGTAATTAATATAACAAATAATTTTGACTATAACTAGCAATAATTGCTTTCTTGAAGAATTTTCTAAAACCCTTAAGTAATTTTATTACTTCTACATACAGTGTTGCAATAATTCTTCAGCAGTTAGTAATTAATTACTTAAAGAAGTAATTAATTGCTACATTGAATTACATGTTTGAAACCGAACAAGACCAGAGTATACGTTTGTTTTCAGACATGCTCCTTCTGGTCACTGGTTCCAGAGCCCCAGAGGCTCTCAGCCTGCCACAGAGCAACAGCTCACGTCTGCTGCTCAGCAGCCAGGAACACCCACCAAACTGCCGCTCTGCCCAGCCCAGCCCAGGAACCCCAGGAGCCATTAAGGCATTATGGAAATGAGCACCTAAGTCCCTAGATGCCTAATATTTGTGTGTGTGTGTCTGTGTTTGTACACGTGCACTCATTGCTTGATTACTAAAGGGGTGTTGGGCAGCTGTGAATAGGAATGTTGATCAAAGGGAAACTGGTCCAAGAACATGTTGTTTCACTTAAGAGATGATCAGTGCTGTTAAATAATTTGGGAACCTCTGATATACTGTATAATCCCAGGACATGGCACATTAAAATACGGGTCTGTGAAAGCCTGTCATTTAAAAGGCCATCTAGTACCATGTTTTATACAACTTAATACCCATCCTATCAGTAAATCTCTTCTTTAAAAGATACATGGTCTAAAATTTAAAAGTAAAATTTAATTTCCTCTCCTTACCAAATATTATGCCTCAGTACCAGGCTCATGCTTCAAGATCCATTTCACTAAGGAATCATTTTAATCTTCTGTACTCTGTGTTGCCTCTTTATGTCAGATATTTATACATGTTTTATGTTTTCATCCAACCTTATCTTCCCACTCATACTGAGATACCAATTGCTATTGCTACTGCTACTCACGCCTATCCATTCCATAAAGTCATTGTGACCTACTTCCCACTCATACTGAGATACCAATTGCTGTTGCTACTGCCACTCATGTCTATCCATTCCATAAAGTCATTGTGACCTGTTAATCAAGGTAGGAGAAATTTCACAACTCTGTGAAAGAAAGGCCCCTTAAAGTAAGATTTAAACTTTAGCTATAATAAAGAAAGAAACACTTAGAGTAAATGTTAAGTGGGACATGAACGTCCTGCAGAACAAATTACAGATATCCAATGCTCATCTGACAAGCAAAAGTAAAAAAGAAGAGGAAGCTCAGTGGCCCGGGTCAGAAATTTTCCAGATGAATGTGTTTTCATCAGAAAAACAGTAATTTGTCCAAGATTTTCATCAGCACAGTAAGGTGTGTAGCCTGTGAGTAAATTTTGTTTTGACCAAATAATCTTATGACATAAGAAGTTTGCATTTCAAAAGGGTAAAGGGGTTTTCTTTTCTGTTTCAAGATGGTTGTGTGTGTTTCAATGTTTTAAAATTTTCTAGAGTCGTGTGCAGTGGGAGCAACCTAACTTGAAATTAAACTGTATAATTTGCTCAAAATGCATTTTTTTGTTCTTAGAATTTCATTTTGCAAGACTTCTTCCTTGTTTTTTGGTATTATTTTGTTTCAAGTAAAGCGGACATTTCAAAATTCATTAATCTCTCTCTGAAATTAAATTTCTGGTACTCTCTAATAGATGTACAAGACAATAGCATGCATTGCAAGTTATAACAATATTTCTACCAAAGTATCACAAACTTTTTTCTCCAGTGTGTCAGCTGGGCATCATCCACAGGTGTTTATAAAGTAAACTGAAAAATGTTCTTTCTTTTTCGCTAAAACTTCAGTTTTATGTATGTGTATCACCACTGACTTTACTGGATATGGGGATGTTTCACAAAGGGCAAAGTTTATTTTGGGACTTCAACATCCTTTTGGACTCCTAAACTTAAACTTTTGATTTTTACAGTTAATATTGTTATTAAGATAAATAAAATCCAAAGTGGACCTCATGGTTCTCCACAAACAGTAGAATCAGAAAATCAAAATGCTCTTTTCCAAACATCCTATAAATTTTGAGCAAAATACCCAGGATTTGTCAGAATGAGACTCATAATCCTCTTTTACTGGGTTGTTCTATTAATGTACTAAGCTAAAAATATCCCATACATACTAAAAAGAGCCTAAAGGTTTAATGCTGAGATACTGTTTCAAATCTTTTTCTTGTGAAAATTGGGTCCAAGTCATAATAGGTTAGATTCCAGAAAGCATTCCTCAAGCTGTTATTTGCAGACTACATGGGGTTTAAGAAGAACCTTCTTTGGGAATTTATTATTGCATTGCTCACAAAACAACGTCCCATAGTTTTATTTCACTAGCTTGTGACATATTCACAGAAATCAGAAAAGGATTAGCTGACTGTAATACCAAACATATTAGAACAATCCCTTTGTATCTGACAGCAAATTGCAAACAGCAGCTCCAATCCTATAAGCTGCCGAGTTCATATTTCAGAAGTGCTGAAATATTCAACAGCATATTAATAGTCAATACTTATTGTTTCTGCTGATAAAAAATGCCGAATGCCTCCAAATATTTGAAGTTACAGCAAGAGGTCTGTGTAGCTGGCAACAGAAATCTTGTGAGTTTCAAAGTGACCTTATTATTAAATTAATAAGCACCAATAATGAACTAATGAAAACTCTGCTGTCCTCATAGACATGCACAGACCAACATGCATACATCCACCATCTTCATATAATCTATATTTTGGTATTCAGTGCTGTACTGGGATACTTGTCATTTTGTACAAGCAGCAATGATTGGAAGATACTCTTAAAAACGTTATAGCATCTTTACCTTGTGACTTGTGCAGAAGGGTTCTTCACAGGGTATAAAATAGCATACAATTTAACTATATGTTATATAATTAAATCAGTTGCAATGATTGACAAGATAATTTAATAATCTAGAAGTCATATATCTTATATATAAAGTTAATTGTTAAGGGTTTTTGAGTCTGTCCCAGCCCAAAACAGGACATTAATAAATGCTGAAATTGTGATGAGAAGCGGCTTCATATCTAGCATTAGCTCACAGTCAGGGTATTACAGAAAGAAAGAAATAATATTCTATTTAGATTTGCTCTTCTTCCTTCATTTTTTAAGAAAATAGGTGTTGCTGTACTGGACAGAGAACAGGAAAGAAGGTGCTTTTTTTGGAATACCTGCACAAGGTATGTAAAGATTTAACATATATGTAAAGATTTCGCAGGAAGATATGCAAGTATACAGAGGATTCTACTACTTTTTTGAGCATGTCATATGGCTGCCAGTGTACCAGACTTTACAGGGAGTCCTTGCCAAAAATGTGGAAAGGCAGAAACATTTTATTTCTGTTCGCACTATCAAAATTTAGTGGAGTTGAACTCTCCACAAAGAGTCCTGACAGCTTCCAGGGTCACGCTCCAAGTTCTGCAATGCTGCTGAACATACAGCTGATAAGCAACAACATAAACTTCCATGGTAATATTGCCTTCCTAAGGAGATTCTGCTTTATGTACATTAGAGATATCTTACAATATCTGCATCTTGCTGCTACTATGCTGCTGAGAACCAGTTGTTCTGTGCTTGTGCCATTTGTGCTCAGGTAAATAGAGAGGGAATTTTCTTTTCAGGGAGAAAAGATGTACACTGTGTTCGCAGTCAGAGACTAGATTATAAAGCTGATCACTAATGCAGGTGGGTTTTGCCTCTGTGAATATTAGATAGAATGCTCCTGTAATGAGTTGCACAAACAATGTAGTATGGGAACTTTTTCTTTTTTTAATTTATTCATAAATGTCACTGAAGCAGGATAGGACAAGCACTTGATTGATTTTTTTTTAATGCACCAATATATTACATATATTCTTCTTTTGCTTTGTGTGGTTGAGCTAAAAAATGTTTAAAGACTACTTTAGAAAGAGAAATGCAATGTTAGAAGACAAAATGAAGCCAAGGGGTGCCCTTGCTTACAGACCTAACTGACATTATGAAGCATAGCAGGCACCTGTGGCCATAACCTGTTTAATATTTATTGTGTTTATTCTATTTTTTAATACCAGAGGCAAAAGTGCAGCTTATTTTTTTAATAAATCTGAAATTTTCTTCTTGCAGTTTAAGCATGAATATTGCAAAGGATGACCTGCATCTTCCCAGCTCCCAGATCCTTTCATGTATTGCATGCATGGATAGCTGAGTATTTCTTCCTCCTGTATCCGAAGAGGAGAATTTAATAAGAAATCTGTCCTCCATTTTAAGAAGTTGGTTCAGGTTCCTACCTTTCCGTAGAGTAAGGAGATCTCCCTCCCAAAAATATCAGTTGAGGGAATACTGTGTTCCATGCATCCTGCTAGATCCATTATCATTAGTTCGAGCAGGTAAGCAGATGTGCAGGTTGCTTAAATGCAGGGAAACATTTGTAAAGGAGAATATAGAACAGAAAATGCCATTCTTATTAGTTTGCACACATGCTAGACTTGTCCAAACATATTATGTGTAAGACTCTCCCTTCCCCGAGATTTCTCAAGCATACTGTGGTAGACCATAAGGTCAGGAGAAGGGGTAATTGCCAAAGCAGCTGTCATCGAGCAAATTACTTTTAACTGAAAAGTTGTACAAAGGCCTCTTGCTCTTCCTAGTAGCTGTCTACAAACTGCAGCACATCTTAGCTCCATGTTAAAATTGCTGGTACTGGGTGAGCTACAAGCATCGCTCAAATGTGATTAATTTTTCACACTGAGCGGTGGCTAAACAGAAGGGGCAGCTTCTTGGCTGTTATATTTCTGTTCTATAAAACCAGGATTATTCTGAAGAGCTGGTGAGCTAACATTAGGTGTCCCATAGCACAACAATGTAAAAGGCCTTTTTTTTTGAACCTCACTGATGTTGGTTAAATCCAGAGCAGTTGTTATGCAGTTCTTGGGCTCAGTCTGACCTTGCGTTTCTGTCAAAGAATTAGGCCAACTGTGGTGTTTAAAAAGGGACCAAATCTGAGCAACCACAATGAGTTTAAACTGCAAGACAGTTTGCAATCAAGCCTTAGGTCTAGAGAAAGAGTTCTTATATGCCTTTAGGTACTGATTTGTAAATGGAGGCATTGATTTCAATTTCCAGAATGGAACGTTAGAAATACCTTAGCACTAGACAATAAGGGAATTATTTAGTCAGATGAGGTGAAGTTGACATAAAAAAAATTAACCAGCGTCTTGACTTACAGTTTTTCCACATTCAGGACAACCTGTTCCTAGTGACATAAACCCAAGGCACTCTGTAATCATTTGCTTTGGGTATCCCTGGCACCGTTGTCCCTTGGTCCACATTAGTCATTTGGATGAGATCCATTCCAGCTGTTTTATAGGCCAACATTTCAATGTGTCCTAAACGTCTTGAAATGAACTGGTGCAAAAGTGGAGCTCTCTAGTTTTCAGGGACATTGGAGAATGCCTGGGAATGAAAAGCCCTGAGATAATAATCACAGCCTCCAGAGGGTAGGTCCAGTTCACTAAACCAGTGGGGAAAAGGATTGCTTAAAGAGTGACTTCCTCATGATCAAAAGTCACATTAACATGAAGCAGCAGCGTTAGCTTAAGTTTCAGAGACAAACTCATCCTATAGGTACGTGGTTAGATCATAAGGCCCACCACTCGATTGCATGGAGTAACTGCATTTGTTTATAGTGTTTGGCTATGAGACTTATTTGAAATTGCTACTGAATAGAACAAATTCCTACTGATATGTACTGTGTGTTAGGGTTTAAATGGTTTGTAGTCTGAAGTAGGATGCCTTCTGAAGTTTTGTCTTTGTAAAGCATGTGGAGAGGTAATGCTCCCTCACTGGAATTACCTGTCATTGAGTGAATACAGAGAGGACTCCTTGAAGCCTTTAGTATGTAATTACTTTTTGTCAAATACTTTATGTTACTCTTTAGTCTTCTACTTGAGAAAACTAGAAGATACGCAAAACATTGTTAATCATGTTTGAATCTCAATCGAAGGCTTTCAGATGAGTACTGTTTGGGGGGAAATATGTCATGCAGAATTATGTGGCTGCTTTTTAACACTTCAATCCCATTGGTGTGGGAGTGGTGTCTTTTGCTTCCTTCAGCTGGCAGCCAAAATTCCTGCTTCATCAGTCATTTCAGTCTCTGGGAGAAATAAAGAATCTTAATCACATTTAATGACAGCAGCTCCTCATGTGCTTCAGCCGAGATCAGATCAAGAGAAACCAACAGTTGCAAACCACTACTATCTGGATAAACCTTAGACCTGTAGAGAGTTGAGATGCTTACAAACTTCACAAACAAAAGGTATGAAGTAATTTAATATTCTGAGGAGCCACTGAACAATGTTTCAGTCTTTTTTCTTTTAACAAATTCCTCTCTTATTTACTCGTTTGTTACATCACTGACCTCAGCAGCATAAATCATTATTTAGGCTGGTGTAAATAATTAAGACAGAAGTCTTTATTTGATGTAATTCACCAGACAGGATTGGTTTTTTTCAGTGAGATGTTCTCAGCCTAGAAGGTTCAGATGCTGCCAGCACCATAGATTGATTTGTACTTTCCTTTTTTCCTTACACCTGCCGCTCCCTGCTGCCTTCCCCAGCCCCAATCCTTTCTTTGCTTGCTGCTGTTTCCCTTTATTTTGGAGGTGTAGAGATGGAATAACTTCTGTGGGTTTTTTCATTGAAGACTAGCAACATATAGATGATTCCTTACCATGAATCTGTTTGTGTTTTTTTGTTTGGTCTATTTCTCAGCAAAAAACCAGAATTATCTGTCTGGAGCACAGACTAGTTATTAATTGTCAGAAGATCTCTGTATCAGAAGTATCCCAGACTTTTTAGACATAGCACCTGTTCGATTACATAAATAAATGCACAACTGAGAATGGCTTATTTTCAGTCTGGCAACCTTCTATTGTCTTAAAATCAGTAGGGACTTCTGTTTGAAAACACACATAATATAGTAATATTTAATAGTTACTTATGTTAATGTTTTTATCTAAAGTTCCACAATATTTGGTATTTTTCCTCAAGTCCCATTTTCCTGGGGTAATGTGATTATGTGAGACTCTTGGGCATCCCTTTAAAAAAATTCATTTATTTCTCTTTTAGTTCAACAGAGAAGTGTGAAAACATGACCCGAGTGCATGCTAAAAGCCTGAAAGCCAAAGGTAAATGAAAATAACTCAAGGTCTAGTATTTTAAAAACAAAGTTATTTAAATATGATATTCATGATTTTTGGAAGGAAAAGACCATTTGTTTTTTAACACCTGAGACAATCAGTTCTACACAGGTAGAACTGGAGTCTTACAGGGTATATATGTAGAAATAGATTTTAAATTAACAGCATGTTGTTTCATGTTTGTCTATTTTCTTAGCTTCCCATACAAGAAATGGGTTCTTTCCATTTGTTCAGGGAAATGAGGCAATTGCTTTGCTCTTCTCAAACTTAAACCATTATAAGTAATTCTGAGCTTTTTCCACTATTAGCAAGCTCTTACTAAATTATGAGATACTAAGCTGACAGGCAATAAGTCAAAATTGAATTAACATATTTTTTAAAGTTTCTTTAAATTCATAGAGGAAATTAGTATTCACCAATATCCTCTTCTTATATTCTTACTTTATCTCCACTTTCAAGGGTATCTGCCTTTTCAAGGCAGATAAAGCTGACCCACACACTTTTTCCCACCTATCCGTACCAAAAACAATTCATGAAAGTGGCATGAAAATAGCATTCTCCTGAGTCCTGTGGACTACCTTAGTAACAGTAAGTTCAGGATGCAATAATTCTTTTTTTTTTTTTTTTAAAGTTCATCTTAATTCCTTTATAAAGTGCCAAAACATCAAATCAAGTTATTTGTGGTCAAAGTTATCTCTATGTCCATAATATATGAAAGTAGCTAAATACTCAGTTTCATAAGCATGTCAAAGTGCTGACTTCCCTCCTAACTGAAACCATCATGGCCATCTGCAATAAAAATCATTCTTGCTTTGGTTTCCAGAACCATTGTTAAGCTTGTAGACTAAACATTTAACTGTTGCAAGCAGTCCTCAGCTTTATTACTTCTCCTGCCCTTGCAGAGGCATCCTGGATTCAATTTGTCTAACTTCATCAAAGTATTTTAATTTTGAAGTACCCCAAGCAGTTTGGAAAATTTAAAGACTGTCTTCTGAAATGTGTGAATGGAAACTAAAATGCAAATTGTCTCGATGATTTCTTTTTCTGTTTTAAATGACTGTCACATTTCTGTTCTGAAAAAGCCCCGGAAGCTCAAATGTACGGTTCCTCTTGCCTTTTTTTCCCCCATGTAATTGTAAGTAAGCCGGTTTCAAGCTACATGGTCAGCTTGGCTTCTTTCACCCCGAGAATCCTCTCTTCCTGTAGAGTTCAATGAATTAAACACTTACTAATGCCATAAATTTGTCTCAACGTCTATCTAAGCTTTTTTTTTTTTTAAGCACTAGATTGCAAATAAAAACATGGTCAATTGATTCATCAGGCTAAGATAACACATAGCTAGTCCCAGACTAAAAATGGCATGAATGTCTCAACTGGTTAAACAGCATTCAGCAAGTACAGGGTATCTGGCCTGCCAAAGCAGTCACATAGTCATTTTGTTTGAAAACACATTAATCACTTTGAAGTATTTGAAAAACTGTGCAACTAAATATTTGGTAATGTGGCAGCAATTCTCTAACTTTTTTTTAAAGCTTTGTAACTTATGCGAAATATGTATATATCAGCATAACCAAAAATTTTTTTTGGTCATTATGTGTAGGATTAGGTCAACATCTGGACAGGCTTCCTGATAGCACCTTAGTCCATTCAAAACTCTTCTGGGGTCATAAAACTCTCATGATACAGACATACATTTTTGCAACCAGGTGCATGATCTGGATGTTATGAACATGTATGCATTTAACCTTACTTATAAAATCATAAGGCTGGAAAGGTCTTGTGAAGTCAGTTTGTTCCATTCTCATGTCACTCCTACCAGATATTTGTCAAAACTGTCCTTAAAGAGACATCGGCAGCATCAGCAGGTCACCAGCCTGGCTGTCCCAGTGAGCCCCTCTCGCTAACATTTGCAATTTTTTCTCCTAAGGTGAATTCTTCTAAAAGTCCTATTATTTTCAGCTCTATTCGTTAACAGCATCATACATAACAAGTCATACACTTGCTTTTTCTGATATCTTTCTGTGTACTTGAAGACTGTTCTTACATTTCCTGTCATCCCTTTCTTCTTTATTGCCAATCTCCTATGTGTCCAGTCATTATTTGCAGATCATGTTTTACAGTACTTCGTCTGAACTCACTGTTCTCCTCTGCACCTCTTTTTTTAGACTCTCCCCACCTGGTTTATATCTCTCCTGAATATAACACCATAAACCTTGAGCTGAGGCTCAAGGGGAAGGGGACCAAGATACGTCCACAGATTGCACAGACTTCTCCTGGACTTTTCTCTTTGGCTTATAAGGGATACCTCAGCAGTATGGATAACATATTGCATCCAACAGTCATTTAAACAAATAGAAATACCTAAATATATCAGTGCTAATTAGAGACAAAGAACCTGATTCATTAGAAAATCCACCCAATGAGAACAGCCACAGAAGCCTTATAAACATCTGGTTTGTGTGCCCTAGAATGAAAAGTTCTATAATCTTTAAATCCCATTTGTATATATATATTTTTTTTTAAAGAAGAAAAGGACAGGCTATTTACAATCATTGTGCCATAACCCTTTCCAGGCTGGTAACCTGTATGTGTGCATACTGTTTCAGCCCCAAAACATTAGCTACTGTGAACTTGAGCCCTACATTCCCATATTAAAACTGCCAATGAACCAGTGGGAATGTTCTTTTTCTTGCTGATCCTCTTTAAGACCTCTATGAATAGCAGAGAAAACAACTCCACTGTAATAAAAACAGGGGTTTGTTTTCCTTTTCAAAAATTGAGGCATTGGGTAAAATAAAGGTCATTGCAACAGCCTTTGAAAGAGTAATTTTCCTCCTTTTGCTTTTTTACTGGTTTTCAATGCAATGTGAAAAATCATTTTTAAGTTTGCCCATCTGTTTTACATAAAACCTTAGCTGACCTTACACAAAGTGAAACAAATGCACAAAAAAGCTTTGCTGTTGGGTTCTTGCCAGTACGACAGAGCAAAAAGAAAAGACTATGTAAAGTTAGGTCCTGCTCTGGTGTAAATTAGCCTAGCTCCAGTGAGGACTTACAAGCCAGCAGAGGCTGAGGCTTGTATTTCTTATAAAGCCAGACTTGTTAGACCCAGCCCTGCTACCATTGAAGGAAGTCACCTGATGTTTTGCTATTGATTTTTGTGGAAAAAGGACACTCCCTTGAAGGAGTGGTGTTTGATACAGATACGCATCTGTATATGCAGTATCTGTTATTCAGCAAATCGAGGAGAAAGTCTGCAGCATAAGTAACTGAGATTTGTCTACTTACAGGTGTGAAGTAAGGCTTGAGTAGTAGCCGGACTTTGCACTACTTGTGTACCGGGGTGAGTTCGAGCGCTGTGCAACCAAGCTAAGGAGGGAGTTTGATGTCAGACTTGAAGCAAAGAGATTCTCAGCACATGGAGGTGAGTCTCATGTCCTGCTGCTTCTCTCCTGTTAGACTAACTTCTCCCATGCAGTATTATCATATGGACCAAAAATGAATCCTGAGGAAAGGAGCTTGTGCTGTGTATGAAATTCGGTGGGGCATGCAGAAGAGAGCACACCAGGGAGAAAAGTGTCTGTAAATCCTCACACATCATATCCTGCACTTCAATAAAACTTCCGGTAATGTGTCTGAGGGGTGAACTATGCCCACTGTATCAACACTCCAGTCTAATATGATTAATGACTATAGAGTAAGATTCAAGCTTTTAATTAAAAAGGCAACCATAAGTTACTGAACAGTGAAGGTCTAGCTAAGTTTCTCAGAAGTAGGTTATTTAATAGAATGAGATGCCCCAAAGAAGCAGTGGGCCAAAAATCTCTCCTGACTTACATTTTGTAGACAGGTATTGACTTTTTTATTGATAACACAGAACAGAATTGGATGTATATAGAAATGAACACGTGTATGTGTGTATTACAGTGTACACACATGGTGATGCCTACATTTAGAGATTGCCTGAACTTTCCATTAATAACCAAAGTTTTCCTGATTGCTTGTTAATTTGCCATATTTCTCAGAATGAAAATTCATCTTTGTAGGATATCTGACATTTAAAATTTTTCTTGCGTGCAAAAAAAAAAACCAAACTCCCTAAGTAATGTTATTTTGACATGGTCAGTAAAAGACTTTAGGACAGACTCTTTACAGACTATACGCTTCTAAGTGAGTTTGAACATTTTAATTGAAAGTGGTTGCTGTGTATTTACAAGATCTGCTTCTGTTTTCTTTCTTATTGAAAATAGTCCAAATTTGACCACGTCATGGGTCTCAGTTCACCTATGTCCAATAAAGACTTGACAGATGTTGACATATTCTGTAATGTTATCATTTTATATTTCAATTAACTTAAAATGAAATTTACAGTATAGCTTATTCTGTAAGCTTTTCCCTGCCCTCTGAACAGAGGAAAATGTCTATCTGTGCAATGACAGAATAAGATTGAATACTTGCAATACATGACCAGTTCTTTTTTGGAAAAATAAAATCTGATTGTAAATATTTACATTCTTAAACACAATTAATATACTGTGAGCCATATGAATACAATACAAGTAAGAATTGCCGTACCTGAATCAATAGTCTATCAATCAAATACAGTGTCTCGCTGTACCTGAATCAATAGTCTATCAAATACAGTGTCTTGTTGACTAAGGGTGGCAAGAAAGGTGAAAGAAAGTTGGGCAAAGACCCAAACAATAACTGCAGAGTAATCAGACCCCTGGAAACGCACAGTTTTGGGTGCAATTGATGGTTCCCTTCTCTGTGAACCTGGAGGTTTTCTATTCTTATCCATTTCTAAACTATATTCAGCATTAGAAGGGAAAACAACTGCCATCTAATGCCTTCCACTTAGCCTACTTAGAAAGATAAGATCTGTCTGTAAATGTGTCTCAAAACTGAGTAGAATGGTTGAGTTTCTTCTTTTGTGCTATTATGGTGCTGTTTAAATTGAAGCCAAGTCACTAATTTCCATATTCAAAACATTGAAGTAATCAGAAAATGAGGCCGGGGGGCTGGAGGAAGGGAGGCTTCCACTTAGGACGATTTTTTTTCATATATGAACACACTTTTCCAGAGAGGTTTTTGTCAAGCAAAATAATTATTCATCTCGAAAAAAGTCACATGTGGTAGAAGCGATGAATGCAAGGAGAGGGAAAATGCAAAGAGTTTCTGTCACCTACCAGACTGTGGGAGCTCTATCTGACCACTTCATGTTTGCTCATCTAGTCCAGCAAAAGGTTTTTGGTTCTCTTAGCAAAAGGAATAAAATTTGAGATAAGACATGGTTCTAAAACCACAGAATGGTCAGCCTGTCTTTCTAATCTGCTTAAGGCTGCTGGTGGTAACCTAGACAGACACTTCTTCAGACACTTTTAATGCCACCTCAGCAGGTTTACAAAGGTATTATAGGGTCTCTCCCAAATTAGAGGCCAAGCTTGCAACAGCTACCTGTAACCGCAGTTACAGGCTGGCAACAGTAAATTGGCCAGCCAGGAGATACTGTTTCTCAAAAAAGCTGTTATGGAATAGCCAATGGTAGCTGCTGCCCCACTGTGGGGCAAAGATTGTTGTCTCCCGATAAATTTGTACCCCAAGGTGAGCTAGGACTTAGAGTTTCAAACAGCTTTATTGTGACCTGATACAGCTCTGACCAGCTGATAGCCTAGGAGACCAATCCTGCCAGCTGTTCTGGGAGGCTGCCAAGCCCTGCTCCTCTGGGTGTCTGCCTGAAATCTTTCAGAGTGGCTCTTGCAACTCCACTTCAGCAGCTTGTCATAGATTTTTCCTGTTGTGCTCCAGAGCGGTTTTGTGGTTTGGTGCGAGAGGAGGCAACAAAAGCACACAAAGCTAATATTTCTGGCACTGCTTTCTAACAGCCTTTAAGTATTGGATAGTATTTCTCTTGAGTTATTCTTTTTTCTCTGTCTGTTTTTTTGGGGTGGGTATTTTTGTTGCTTTTTTTTATTCTTCATTTTGTTTGTTTCGTTTTGTGTGTGGGGTTCCCCCAAAAATAATAAATAACCAGAGCAATAAATTGTATTCCTAAATTGCTACACAGGAACTCCAGGTACGTTAAAGGTTTGGTTACAGCACTTCAGGAAATAATAGCATTTGGAGGATGTTTGGTGTTCTCCCCCCCCCTCGCCCCCCCTTCCCCCA